>NW_026090268.1:0-58215 GCF_024586455.1 Bactrocera neohumeralis
AGCAGCCGAACGAATAACCGCAGAAAGGGCTAAATGGAAGCAGAGGTTCGATGCGAAGCATCAAACACCAAGGAAGTACAATGAAGGAGATCTGGTGGTAATTGACTATGTACCTCCACCCACTGGTACCTCCCATAAGCTTGAACCATCATACAAAGGGCCATATATCGTAACGAAGGTTTTACCCAACGACCGCTACGTCGTAGAAGATCTACCAGATGTGCCTAAGCAGCGGAAGCGTTATGCAGGGGTATTTACGAACGACAACATGAAACCATGGGTAAACCATAGTCTTGTAGATGACGACTATGAAACCGAGACACCAGATTATGGTGAGCAAAACACTACTGAAGAAGACGATAGCGAAAAATCGTCCAAGAGAGACGATCAATCAGGAGTGGCCGAGCTGTCAACGACAGATGGCAAGCCTACTAAATAAGCAACAGGTGGCAAGACGAGGGATGCTTGCGAGGCAGTATCGAGAGCGAACGCGAGGAGGTAAGACGCGCAACTTTGGTTTTTGGAATTTTACGTTTAATATTCTTTGAATTATATACTAAATTAAACATTCTAATATTCATAATTAAATATAAATATACTCGGTTAATAAACGGTGTTTTATTTTGATCGATACCTCACACATGCTTATTCAGATATTTCGAAATCTACTTCGTCGAGGTAATGAAGCTATGCCATACCTGTTATATACTTAACGTATACAAAAGCAGCTCGTATTCACACATTTACAAAGCTTAGCATGTGTGAACATATGTAATCAGTGTAATTACTTCCTTGCAACCTTGCTTTTTGGCGCTAAATTTGCAACAAATCTGTCGGATACTGAAGTTGAAGTATTGTGCTGTCCACTGTTTAGATAAAGAAAGAGGTATTGGTAGTAGTGTTAATTACATTAATTAAGCCAAAACTTGCGTTGCACTTTGTTGAATATTTTTTAGCGTTTCGTCACTGTGCTTGAAATAAAATTAAATCCACACTGCAATAAATACATATGTAATTTCCTACATATAGTTGCCTGAATATGTATAAACGAATACGCATTTAAACGATTGGTAAGATATACTAAGTTCAAACATGCAAATAACTGTGATTATGGTTACGTTCTATTCGATCAATTCTATTATAGTAGAGAGATACAGACTGTGAAATTCAACATCCCATTCTGAACATTGGATGTATGACAGTTCTTTGCTTTACAAACGAGTCATGCGGTGGGAAAATAGCAAAACGAAGGCTTAGGCACACCAATACGGTAGTTAAAGAAGCTCGATCAAGGAACAAAATATGTGCGGATTATCTTACGGAGCAATTCTGTATCACACATAATATATCAACGGTTGCAGTACTCTTAAGGGTATTCTAGTCTGTAAATCTGGATATATGGATTTTTTTGCTTTCCTCGATATTTTGGATATTTAAAAAGATCTTCTGAAAAGGATTTTCCAAAATTCAAATTATTTTTGAAATTGTAACGAGTTTAATGTCATGGCAACCGAACTGTCTTAAGTTGTGAAATATTATACATGGTAAATGGGATAGTAATGATACGACAAAAATGCATATATTTTTGTCAATACCACATGCCGCATACTAATAAAATATTCCATGAGTTTCATAAAGTATCGAAAATCTTTATATTAGGTTTATGGAGGCTCAGGGAAGTATTGCCCCGATTCAACCCATTTTTGATTTACAGAGATACTTTTTTCAAAAAAAGATTCTTTATGAATTTCAATTCTATATCCCATACATTGATTGATATTTTTTGTCAAAAGTTAACTATAGTTACCGTAGTCCAAATATTCGCTACCTAGGGGCTTGAACAGTTTAGTTCGTTTTGAACAATTTTTGGTTATAAAGTGGCGAACTCTAAGTGCATTATTTGTGCAAAGTTTTGAAATCCTTCGACAGATTCCGAGTTATGGGATTTCACCTAAAAGTTGTCGGTCCCACGCCAGTAGTCCAATTTTTACTCTAGCTGCCATAAAACATTCTCGTACCATGTAGGAAGTAAAGTATAATTTCTCTGGCGTAATTAGTTTTTGTTTTTTTTGCCCTTTTAGTAGTTTTTAACAGTACCGTTATATGGGGAGAAAGTGGAGTTATCTTCCAATTTCATCCATTTTTACACTGAATGTAAGAGTTCTTATAATATTTCCGCCCAGCAAATTTAGCTTTAGTAGTTTTGGAGATATGTGCCTTAATCTTATTACAGGGCCGGGTAGGAAGGTAGGTGTATGATCTAGTATCGGTATAGGTTAGGTGAAGCTGATGAATACTCACTAGGGTGGGTTGATTCCAGACATTTTCGATTCGGGATTTCTAATAGTGCGGAAAAGTTGCCTTAGTACTTCCTGATTCCAATGCAACTTTTTGTTTTGAGATCGGATTGCATCTTCAACCCCAACTCCGGCCTTGAAATTTCGAAAATTCGCCTGAAATCGTGAAATTGACTACCTAGCGCTTGAAATACGCATCTCATGGCAAAATGTATAAGACAAAAGTTATTTGTCACGTTCGGAAAGACGTGTTCGGAAAGGTCTCCACACAAACATTTTTTCATCGAGTTCCTTCACTCTTGTCGGTGATTTCGCCGAGTTCTATCACTTACATTCATTTCCCTGCGCCATACGACACGTTCGGACTGGTCTCCACATAAATATTTTTTCATCGAGTTCCTTCACTCTTGTCGTTGATTTCGCCGAGTGCTATCACTTATATTCTCTCAACAGAACACAGAACTCAAAATGTCTGTATCTAAATTTAAATTTAGACAGAAATGTCCTGTGTTTGTCATATATCCGTACAATCTCTCTGAGTCCCAGTTGCCTACTTACCAGGATGTTCTCTTGTGTTATCAGTTTGAAAGATTTCGTATAGGCGACAACTATGAACCTAGGAGTAAAGAGGTTACAGAAATAGTTGAAAAAAAGGTTGAAAATACTTTCAAAATGTCATCTATTCCGATAGTTTCACACACCAGAGTTGTACAAATGCTCACCACATACCATAAAAAATTTCTGATTCTTAAACTAATGTTTTTAAAGAACCCAATAGGTTTGAACTCTAAAAGAGACGACTTTGTCTCTTCTGCCGGAAAATTATTTGACATCGCTGCTTGTAAATGCATTTATTTTTCTTCTTGCACTTGTCCAAAGGAAAGGAAAGTTCCTATCAATGAACAACCATTTCTCTTGGACCAGAGAACCAGAAGAATTGGTCGCATTGGAAGTGTTGATCTACCTGAAACAAAAAAGATTACAAAGAAAAATGAACGTAAAGAAGAGCTTTCAAAACGTCATTCAACATCAACACTTACCAGAAAAGTATCAGCTAGAACACGTGACCAATCAGATCAGCCAGACTCTCATACAGACGACAACAATGTAGGTGCGTCGCTCATGGATTCTTCAAAACACACTAGTATTAGAGCACACTGCTTTAGCTGCCCAAAGATTTGGAGTAATTGATAGAGCAGCGGCTTTGATTGTTTCATCATCATGGATTCTTCCAAAAACGATGTTGATGATGAATTTTCTCTTCCATCCTCTAAAACCAAACAAAACACACTAGTATTAGAGCACACTGCTTTAGCTGCCCAAAGATTTGGAGTAAGTGATGGAGCAGCGGCCTTGATTGTTTCATCTGCTTTTCTGGATGCCAAAAAAGCAGGTTTGATAACAGAGGATCAGGCTAGCTTTGTCACTGATAAATGCAAGATTAGTCGGGCAAAAAAAAGTGTTGGAGTTAAGCTCCAAAACACCGAAAGTATTGACTCTGTATATGGACTGTATTTTGACGGCCGCAAAGACAATACACTTACACAAGTCAGCGAAGGTGAAAAGTACTACCGCGACACTGTCAAAGAGGAACATATTTCTTTTATAGCGGAACGTTGTTGTCATTACTTTGGCCACGTCACCTCTCCTTCCGGGTCAGCTGAGGATGAGACGCTAGCTATATGGCAACATTTACAAGACAATTCAGTTGATGTGGAACATCTAGAAGTTGTCGGTGCTGATGGCACCAACACGAACACAGGTTGGAAAGGTGGAATCATTCGGAAACTAGAACAAAGAATAGGTAGGCCATTACAGTGGGTTGTTTGTCTTCTACATTTCAACGAACTTCCATTTCGTGCTCTTTTCGAACACATAGATGGTGTCTCAAAGAGTCCAAATACATTCTCTGGCTACATAGGTAAACTGCTCCCTGATTGTGAGAAGTTGCCTGTTGTCAAATTTGAAAGTTTTCCATCCTGCCAATTACCTTCTGAGGTTATTAATCCGACCCAACTTAGCACAGACCAAGCTTATCTCTATAAAATATCAGAAGCTGTTATTTCCAGTCAATGTTCCTCATTCTTAGCGTCGATGCATCCAGGTAACATGTGCAAATCTCGCTGGCTCACCTGTGCAAATAGAATTCTGAGATTATACATTTCTACTGACAAACCAACAAAGGAAATAAAGATTTTGGTCAAGTACATACTTACAGTTTACTCACCTTTGTGGTTCTCAATAAGATTCAACAGTTCAATCAAAGATGGCTCGCGCCATCTCTATGCTGCAATTCGAAGGTCGAGATACTTACCTGCCAAACTGCGCAAGGTTGTCGATTCATCCATTCAACAGAATGCTTTCTTTGCTCTTCCAGAAAACATTCTCCTAAATATGATGACTGACGAACAGATAGAAGTCAGAAAGTTGGCCCTTGACCGTCTTCTGGCAGCCAGAGAAGCAGAGTCTGACACTGTAAATGGAAGGGTTAGATGTAATAAAGCCAAAGCTGAATTTCAAAGCTAATAATTATTACGATATGATTAACTGCAAGACTATTACGTTGACTGTTCCACCAGTTCTTTGTTCAGTTTCTAACGAAGAACTCATAAAAGGGCTGTCGGGAGACACTGCAGAGGTATAGAAATTGAGTGAGTTCCCCTCTCACACCGTGGCAGTCGAGAGAACCGTCAAACTGGTGACAGAGGCATCTTCTAAAGTTATTGGCCCCCAATCTCGTGATCGTTTTATACGCTCTACACTGAAATCTAGGCAACAGGTGCGAAAGATTAATACAAAATCTGATTTCATCAATAAATTTGACACAGATTCAGACTAAAACAAGCCTCGCATATGGTTGGTTGGTTGGGTTGGGCTTGGGAGGAACCCGAAGAGCATCCACCTCCACGCGGTGGGTTCTGGGTGACCAATACAGGATAGCTGAGAGCTGCAACAATTTTCACCTTGCGCTGTGGCGCGCCGCCTTTTCGCTCGTATCTCGGGAACGGTTCGTCCTACGGCCATGATCACAGATGCCATTTCGGTAGCAAATGACGTGACAAATAACTTTTGTTTTATACATTTTGCCATGAGATGCGTATTTCAGGCGCTAGGTAGACAATTTCACGATTTTAGGCGAATTTTCGAAGTTTCAAGGCCGGAGTTGGGGTTGAAGATGCAATCCGATCTCAAAACAAAAAGTTGCATTGGAATCAGGAAGTGCTTAGGCAACTTTTTCGCACTATTAGAAATCCCGAATCGAAAAAAGTCCGGAATCGACCCACCCTAATACTCACTCCTTTGTTATGTTGGTGTCAAGCACTGGTTGCAAAAAAATGTAGCTGCGTTTTTATACCTGAACATTTTATAATTTTCATATTTAAAAGCTTTTAAATGATCAATTTCAGTGGTAGATTTTTTTATTAAATTTTTCATAGGTAATTTTTTAAAGCAAACTGCAGCAAACGCAGTTAGGTACCATTTTATAAAAACATAGTTTGGACGGCATTCGAAATTAGCCTGTTATGTTTGTGGTTACAATAGCAACAAGCACGTCAAATAAAATTGCTAATAAACAATAGTTAAGCAAAAATTCAATAAAATTTGAAGCAGTTCAAAGCAAAAAATTATAGCTCATTGCAACTTCTGATTGCAAGTGCTTATTTCATTCCACATTCAACTATTTGCAACCAGCCAAAAATAAAACAAAACTTCCGAAATAAATAGAAGAAATAACTTTGAGCAAATTAAATGTAAAAATCCAAACAAAGTTTTTTCAAAATCGTGTTCGGTGAAAATTCGTGATTTACAAGCGAAACCGAAAAACGTTAAAAGTGGATTTACCCCCAAACATGAAAGTAAAGCAAGATTTTAAAAGCAATCATACAACGCTCGAAAACAAATCTATATAACTGCAAACAAAAGTTCGCAAACCTCGAAATCACTCACTTGCATAATCGGCGCTTACACTATTATTCATGAATCACACTAATGGTTCAACTAAAATAGCGGTGTTCTTTCAGTGAAAGTTTAAAGGGGTGATACTTTTTTTGCGCTTTATTTGCTTTCATTTAATTTATGCATAGCAATTAATTAGCGCTTTTATTGGATGGGCGCCGTAGCAATTACTACCTATTTGTATTTTTTAATCAACTGATTATAATTATAATAACACTGCAGATGAAATATAAAAAAACCTACGATATACCTAAGTTAGCAGTTAAAAGATTATGCTAGAAGCTTTTTCTAAGCATAACTTCAGTTTCTTATATACAGTAGCAATATAATGTTACTGTAATAGTTTTCTCGACTTCTGCAGTTATTGTACCTGTTACTGTTATACATCAAATGTATACTGGCTAGTCGAATAAGTCTTTTCGTATTCCATCAATTGATGTTGTTGCTGTCGTTAATCTCCAGTGCTACCAAATAACATTAAGTCATACCATATGTGTTGGAAAGGTAAGATTTTAAGCTTCATTTTTCCAAAAAAGAAATAAAATTCGGGGAAGTTAACATTATTATATAGTACACCATGTTGTATGATCAACACAGAATTTGTATGCAAAGAAATTCAACTTTGAAATTAAAGTACGAAAATCAGTTTCTCGTTAACATTCAACAAGCATTATTTCTCAATAATATTCTGTCAGACATGTACCTATCTATATATACTAATAGCAAATTAAATTAATAATACCATATATCAATACTCATCTACTAAACTTAGGTTTGGAAATGTTTAATGTACTATAAGGATTTGCTGAATAAAAGCTTACCAAAAATAAATTTGTAAGTATTTTCTCAAACAATACCACAATTCCTCTATGTATTAAATATCGGGTCTGATATCAAAGCCGTATTGACATACTTTTAGTACTAATATGAACACAAAAATGGCTAAGATATGCAAGATCTATATTAGGTTAGGTTAGTCTGGTAATCCTATAAGCCACGAATAGACCAGTTTTGGCCCTTTGCGATACCAGATAGAGCTTAGTTACTAGGCCTCTGTGCCCACACCTCTTCATAACGTGAGGCTCCAAATACTGTCTATCTGTTTGTCTGCCTGTCTATTTGTCCGTATATGTATATGAGAATTAGTCTCTCAGCTTTTGAGATATCGATCTAAAATGTTGCAAAGGTCCTAACCTCTCATTCAAACTGAACAATCGGAAACAATTGCTTGCATTGAAAACTGTAGTTATTTTAATGGATAACCCTCAAAGAATATAGAAAAGCTTATCTATACAGAATTGTCGCAGCAACAATCATGTTTAAAGTAATGGTAATGTATTATTAACAATCATGTTATTATCATTACATTCAAAAAGAAATCTTATAGTGAACGCACAGGACATTAGCAAAGTTAAGAGTTAGTTAATAAACTTATACTTATAAATGAAAGCATGTAGAATATATATGCATTCGTAAAACTAAACTACACAGTATGAATGCTACAGATTCCTTCGGATAAACAAAAAAGACATTTTTATAGAGACATACATACTCGTATTTATACATTTATTTTGCACATTGATGTACACACTCAGAACCACATAATTCTGCACTTGAAGCGCATATTCTTATATGCAATACTTATAATACAAGTGGCGGTAACACAAGCAGCGCTGGTGGAATGCTGAGAAAATGCAGACAACAACTGCAACAACCTGCTGAAATTACAGGCAAAATGTTCGTCGTGTGAGAAGAATGAAACGATAAATTACGACCATGGAGAAATTCTCGCCAAGAAATGTGGAAACTACTAAAAGCTTTGGCGGTGTACCTATGAGTGCAGTTGCGTGAAAATTAAGTACCGCGAAAACTCTCACGCGCGTTTGGGGAGGCGAATTGATATTTTCAGTATGTTATTCCCTGACATTTCCGTTCTACTCGTATGGGGTCATCCTTATAATAACTCCGCTTTTTTCGACTTTGTGTGCGAGTAATACTCAACGGTAACAGTTCTCATAATATTCAAGTATCAGCATAAAATTTTATATTTCAAATAATGTGTTAGAGATTTTGCATTTGCGCTTTTATTTGCCTTTTTAACATTCTCCTTCATATTGTTTGTTCTTACAAACCCTTTATGAACTATATTATGTGCCATGACAGGAAACCTCGACTTAAAGTGTAGGATTTCAAGAGCGTCGTAGTGCATAAAAGTGAATGCATCGGAATCGAGCTAAGAGCCCAAAATATTATAGCAGCATAACTCACTTGTTTGTATTAGGCCGTTTTTATTATCACGATACTTAAAAAGAATGTGTTTCGATTCGAACTCAGCTTAGCATGATTCTGTTTTTGTTCTTTATTAACGATATATCTTCTGTAATAAAATTCTCAAAAATTTTATTATATGCCGAAGACGTGAAGCTTTCTAAATCATATAATATAAATGATGAAAGGTATCTGTTGCAAACTGACTAAACAATTTGATTGCTTGAAGCGATTGAAATGAGTAGTCATTGAAACTCAAAAAATGTAAGACGATATGATTTTGTTGTATATGTGAGCAGCCCTCTCCTTATGTAATAACATAATTTATACCATAGCAAGTTTTAATTTTATTGATTTCAGAGTTAGTATGGATCCTAAGCTTATTTTTAATATTCCGTAGTCTTGAAATCAAAAAGTATGCCCAGTTTTGTTAAAAATTAAAAGTCAAATTTTCGCTCAAATTTATCTATTTTAGGCACATATGTATATAAACTTTTATGATTAAAACCCGCTCAATATGGGGAGTGAACGGGGTTTTCATCCGATTTCATCCATTTTCTCACTGTCGATAGCAGTTTTTGTAATACATATTTGTGCTGAGCGAATTTTGTTAAGAGATACGTACAACCGTTAGGTGAAGAAAACTATAATACTCTGTAGAAACCGATGGCAAGAGTATAAAAATTAGTGCTCAGTAAAAAAAAACGTTCTAAAGCAACCTCTCTAACGAAGCATCCCAAAGATCCCAAATATAGTATTGCAAAATCGGTATTGGCTAAACGTCTGCTATAGAAACCAATGTATTTTGCTCATACCTGTATATAAAATTATTCCCAATAGACACTAATAAGATTTTGAAAAAAGAAAACAATATTTTTGTAAGCACTGTAAATACTTAGAGAAGAATAAATGCATATTTAAACATTCAAACAAAGTTTCATTCCTTTGCGAACCGTATATTTAATTTAGGTGGTGTGAGTATCACGGCAACTGTACATTTTTAATTACCTGCAAAATGGCAGCTGTTCAAATATGCTTCCGCAGCACAATGGTAGGGTTCTTGCTCTTCTTTAGTAAGCCCTAGTTTGTCGTTTCATAAATCTAAAATGAAATACTATTTAGAACTTCGTACGGGTACAAGCTCCTCACGTGTTTAGGTTGTTTTGAAAATTCGTCAGAAACTATGAAACAAGAGTACAATTTTTCAGCTATAAACGGTTAGAACACTCAAGTGCAAAATAAAGTTCAGATGCAGAAAAGGCAGTATGCTCAAATTTTTTCACTTAATAGTTTGGTTTATCTAACGGTTGTACGTATTACCTGAAACTAAGCGAGATAGATATAGTATTTTTGTCAATCAAATAAAAAAGAGCGAAAGTAACAAATTTATAAGCATATCACATACATATTTATATATAAGTATATGACATTTATTTATATCATTTATTCGTGAAATGAAATTCGAATTTTTTAAGCCGGCGGCCGGTGGCAGCACAAAACTCTAACAATCGACAGATATTGTAATCGGATAAAACCAATTTGAGATATATATATTATTTACCGCTTTGGCGGTGTACGTATGACTGCATAAAACAGCTGATATGGAATCAGTCATTATGACATATCTCGTTTCATTCTTATAAATTTGTTCACGTTTAGTATCACTAGAATGTATTGCTGTTAATGTTGTGAAAAATACTATATATATATATTCTTCTTCCCAGAAGTATTTTTTTTTTTGCAATAGGCATTTTTCTACCATTATTTTTTACTATCAAACTACTACGTAACAAAACAGAACCTTGAAATCAAATGAGGAATGTTTAATATCATTTAAAAGAACATTCTTTGGCGTTTATTTTTTTGAAGATCATATCTTTGAAATTATGGCCGCGGCTACGTATCAGATGGCATTTCGACTGATAACTGGCGAATGACACACCTGATGTTATGTTCCAAGGCCTGAATTGAAGCGGGATGGTCCGCATAGGCTTTAAATTTTACATATTCTCACAGGAAAGAGTCTAATGGTGTGATATCACAAGATCTTGGTGGTCAATCGACCGGCCTAAAGCGATAAATTATTTGCTTACCGAAGTGGTCTCTCAATAAATCTATTAATTGATGCGATATGTGTCAAGTGATGCCGTCTTATTGAAAACAAATATCGCCAAGATCAAGAGCTTCATTTTCGGGCATCAAGTAGTCAGTTTTCAAGGCAATTTTGCTTGTTTCTGTGACCATCAGGTCAGAAGTGGACCTCAGCACTGAATAAAACGTTGTATCTTCTTGGAAATTTTCAAGAGCTCATAAAGCGAAACGATGTCGCTTGGGAAGGTCGAGCGGGTTCAGTTCATACACAAGCTGTATTTTGTATGCATTTCGTTTAAGACCTCGACGTAAAATGTGCCAAGTCGTTCCATATGTCAGTCCGAGTTGCTGCGAACGGCACCGAATCGACTCTTCACGGTCTTTGTGTACACTCTCAGCTACGGCTGCTATATTTTCTTTACTTCGTGCTGAATATGATCTATTCGGTTGAATATCATCCAATAACGAATCCAGGGTCTCCAAATGGATAGTGGCATTGCGAATAGTATGCTCAGTAGGACGATTATGTTGACCATAAGTTGAGTGAAGTATGCCAAACACATTCTTTACAGAACGTGAAATTTCGTAAAAAAGTGAAACAATTTGCAAACGTTGCAAAAAATACTGAATAAAAATTATATGATAGTTTGAAACAACTCTCGCGCGATCTGTTAAAAAAGGCTATTGAAAAAAGTACTGTTACTTGGATCACACGTTACAAGCAAACAAACAAATTTATTATTATTTGTTAAATACAGTTCGCCAAAATGCACTCTATTTGATACGACTACGACCTTACGCGCTACTTAAATCTACACGATAGTATACTGCGCCACGTCTACTTTCATTTTCGTGTACGATAACAATCCCTGATCAGTGTTAATATCTTCAAAATATTTTCATGGTGCCGTGCAAGATAGTATATACAAATCTCTGCACATAATACTTACACTTTGGAAAATGAAAACGTTACTTTTTGAACGCACTGTAAATAAATATAAGATAATAAATAAGAGGTGTGAGTAATACGGCACTTCTGCGATTACCAACGTGCGACAATTTTAATTACCTGTAAAGTGGCAGCTGTTAAAATATACTTCCACAACGCAATTGTGGGGTTGAGCAGTTTCTTGCGCTGTCTTAGTGAGCTCAGCAGGGGTGCTAAAATTCAAATTTTTTACAGAAAAAAAGTGTTTCGGGACTTTTTTGTAAGTTGTGTTTTGTATGCAGTTTTTATAATGTATATTGGGACTAATGTGTTTAAACTAATTTTTGATGACGGAAATTGAAATTTTTTTACAATGTGGTTTGTTTTATTATAAGAGATTGACAATTTTATACATGTAACAAAAGCTTTTAGTTTAAACAAACACCGTTCTTGGAATTGACTATTACTTTTAAATATTAGAAAAACAACCGTACATTAATTGTATATTAAATTCGCCATTAAACAATCCCTTCACCTTTATAGTGTTTCCGAGGGACTATTTATTGCTTTGACAATATTTTGGTTTGTCGCGTTTGAGTTTACATAGATTTTTACAAACCATTAAAAGGTTATATTTATTTGTATATAAAGTACTTTACTTTCGAATAAATAACGAGATTTTGAAACCCACATTAAATTAAATAAATTTTCTTACCAAAACATACTTGTTATTTAATATTAGATGCTTTCATTCTATAAAATTCTGCCATCTGTTTCTATCCACGAAATTTCCTTTTTGTGGTTTTAATAAAACAAGAAATCTTCTTACTTCAGACAGCTTTATAAAAAACTCTGTGAGAGCCAGTTTTGACGAGACTAATTGTTCTTTTTGCGAGAATTGTAAACAGAAAACTCAAACCCATGCAGGAAAAGTCCTGAATATCAATACAGATAGCACTAATGGATAACATTTCAAAATTGCATAATACCACAAAAATTTACTAGAATTGTAATGATAAAAAGCATTAAGTCTGAATCTTTCAGAATATGTGGTATATTATTTTTATTGTATTAAATATTTATCATAATGCTGTGTTTTGCCATTGATGAAATAAAAATCGCAAAGAGAACTGAACATATTTTGAATAGAACTAATAAACATTCGCGCAAATTACGATATGATATGTAATTTATCGGAAATTACATATCTTTCGTTTGAATAATAAAACTCCGGTTTACCGTACTGAGCGGCTTGCCGTCCAGTTTTTTAATAATAATTTTATTCTTTACAAAAATCTTATTTCCTAAATTTACCTGAAGCCGTTGTGCTGACTTGACATATTCTTTATAAAAATCTTACTTGCTAAATTTACCTGAAGCCGTTGTGCTGACTTGACATTCCTCAGCATCAACGACCCGGCATATCTTATATAAACATAACAGTGGCATTTGATTTCATTTTTAAAGGAATTTAATGCTTGCTTATGAATATTTCCTTATTTATGTATTTTGCAATTTAATATGTATGTATGTAGTTGAATCTGAAGATTCAACTTACATTTTAGAGGAATGAAAAATATTATAAGTGGTGGAGTCGTTTGACGACGCAACTCCCCCAGCGTTACTGTTTGAACTCTCCTGAGTTCTTGTATTTACAATTTTTATTTTTGTTGTTTTTTTCTTTAATAATATTACTAGGATTGCTACTACTACTGAATTACAATGATTATCAATGTTATATTAATACCATATGATACATTTTTATGGTATTTTAATTCTGCAATTTCTTTTATGTTTTCTATATTTTTTGTTGCAATATCATTGAATGTTAATTTTGGTGTGTAGCTTTGGTTTAATTTTTCGGCAGGGTATATAATTGTATGAATATATTCTGTTTTATTATTTTTAAATTCTTGTTTTAAAATTTCCATTTTACAATTTACAAATTTGATTATATAGTTATTTTTTAATACAATTTTTCTGTCATCGCAGTTTTGTTTTATTACATCATTTTTTGCATTTCTTATTAATATTGTGTCATCGCTTATTTCTTGTATTGATGTTTTGTTATACTCTCGCAACAATGTTGCTAACGAGAGTATTATAGTTTTGTTCACATAACGGTTGTTTGTAAGTCCTAAAACTAAAAGAGTCAGATATAGGATTATATATACCAAAGTGATCAGGGTGACGAGTAGAGTTGAAATCCGGATGTCTGTCTGTCCGTCCGTCCGTCTGTCCGTGCAAGCTGTAACTTGGGTAAAAATTGAGATATCATGATGAAACTTGGTACACGTATTTCTTGGCTCCATAAGAAGGTTAAGTTCGAAGATGGGTAAAATCGGCCTACTGCCACGCCCACAAAATGGCGAAAACCGAAAACCTATAAAGTGTCATAACTAAGCCATAAATAAAGAGATTAAAGTGAAATTTGGCACAGAGGATCGCATTAGGGAGGGGCATATTTGGACGCAATTGTTTTGGAAAAGTGGGGGTGGCCCCGCCCCCTACTAAGTTTTTTGTACATATCTCGGAAACTACTATAGATATGTCAACCAAACTCTACAGTGCCGTTTTTTTCAGGCATTTCCATATACAGTTCAAAAATGGAAGAAATCGGATAATAACCACGCCCACCTCCCATACAAAGGTTATGTTGAAAATCACTAAAAGTGCGTTAACCGACTCATAAAAAACGTCAGAAACACTAAACTTTACGGAAGAAGTGGCAGAAGGAAGCTGCACCCAGGCTTTTTTTAAAAATTGAAAATGGGCGTGGCGCCGCCTACTTATGGACCAAGAACCATATCTCAGGAGCTACTAGACCGATTTCAATGAAATTCGGTATATAATATTTTCTTAACACCCTGATGACATGTACGAAATATGGGTCAAATCGGTTCACAACCACGCCTTCTTCCAATATAAAGCTATTTTGAATTCCATCTGATGCCTTCTCTGTATAATATATACGAGTATATTAGGAACCAATGATGATAGCGGAATAAAACTTTACAAAAATACGGTATTTGAAAAATATTTAAATGACGGATAATGAAATCTCGATTATCACTTTACCTTGCGAGAGTATAAAATATTCGGTGACACCCGAACTTAGCCCTTCCTTACTTGTTGAACTTGATTTTTATTTCCTCGTTTGTTATTATATTTAAATTCGCAAGTATTTGAAAATATGCAGCTTTTACTCAATTTTAGATTTTTAAATGCTTTATTTTCTACATAATCAAAATAGTTTTCGCCAATTTTTATAACGAATTTTTCTTTTTCAATAATTTGTAATTTATTTCTATTTGGCATTGGGGTTATTAATTGAATCTTAGTTTGAAAAAATGTTCTTGGTATCTGAATTGCAAATATTATTGTATCGTTTCTGTATACTACTACTCTTACTTTTGATAATTTTAGTTTGTAAAAATCAATCTTGTATTTTTCAATTTCTTCCCTAGTTAACATACTTGGATGTACCATATTCTATTTAGCCTCCGCTATATTATTTTGTATTTCTTGAACTTTACTTTCTATGAATTTTAGTTTATTCATTTCATCATTATACAAAATTTTACTTTCAATTCTATTTTCCTCTTTGTTTATTATATTTAAAGTTTCTATTATTTGTTTCCTATCTGATTCTATAGTTGCTTTTAATAAGTTTAGTGATCTATTTAAATGTTCATTAATTACTATTTGTTTATTTAAATTTACAATGGCATTATGGCCATTTTCTTCAATAATTTTTAAATGGTTCAAAATGTCTTGTCTGTCATCATCATCCATGACTCCAAACATCCATTTATATGCTATTCCTCCTATATTTATCAAGCCTCTTTTATTTCTCTTTTTGATATTCGGTGTTATTGATGTGATTTTTGCTTTTATATTTTTTATTTCATCAAACAAAATTTCTTTATTTTCAATATTTAGTTTTTCAATATTTTCTTTAACCTGATCAACTATGTCTGCTATCTTGTTCGGATTTATAGTATGTATAACTGTACTTATTTCGTTAACTATTTCTATGTCCGCTGTTTGTATAATTGTATACCCCGCATCTTCTATTATTGGTGTAATTTGCAAAAGTGCTGTCACCAATTATGTTAAAAAAATAATTATTATCGTCATCTGTAAAAGTAAAAATGTATAACCGTTTTAGGTTTTGATTTAAAAAAACTTAAATTGGATTTTAGTCGCCTCTTACGACAGGCATCTCTTACCATGGGTATATTCTAGAAAGACCCCTTACCCACTGGGGTAAAAAAAATCATGTATATATATGTAGAAAAAAAATTAAATGTTATTATCTCCATTAAATGCCCTTAGACTGAATGAATCGTCATCATTCTCATTTGGATTTTCTATGTTTGCTAATTTCATTGGTCTTTTTATATTTGCCGGATGAACGTTTTGTAAGGGAAATATTCTGAAATATGGTTGATCCTTATGCCGTACTCTTTTGTAGTTTTTAATTGGTCCTGTTTGTCTGTTTTCTATATATTCTTCTCTGTTTTGATTTAATTTGGCTATTGTTTTCTGTTTTACTGTATTTATTCTATCTTGTAATATGGATGGACAAATGTTTTCTTTGGCGTCCCTTGGAGAACATTTGATAGTTGAGTGGTACCTATCGTTATAGTTGCATATAACAATTTGTATCCTCATTTCTGTTGAAAGACTAGAGTCCTCAATTCCTGTTAGTTTTTCCAACAAGGTTGAGTGCAGTCTCTCAATGTCTGCATTTCCTGTATGGCTATTTGGTTTTGTGTGATGGACTTCTACATTTTCGGCATTTAAATATTTTATTAATTGTTCTGCTCTATCATTCATAAATCTCTGAAAAGTAGCTGGGGCATTTTTCAACCCGAAAGGCATTCGGACGTATTCATATAGTCCTGCCGGAGTGACAAAAGCTGTTTTCTGGATGTCCCTTTCTGCCATTAAAATCTGATGGTAACCTTTTGCTAGATCTATGGTGCTAAAGTACTGTGCTTTGCCCAATTTATCTAAGATTCCTTCGATATTCGGTAGAGGATACTTATCGTCCAGGATACTTATCGTCTACAGTCAATTGTTTTAACCTCCTATAATCAAATGCCTTTTTCGATTTCCTTTTTCTTCTTCTTAATTGGCGTAGAAACCGCTTAAGCGATTATAGCCGAGTTAACAACAGCGCGCCAGTCGCTTCTTCTTCTCGCTACGTGGCGCCAATTGGATATTCCAAGCGAAGCCAGGTCCTTCTCCACTTGGTCCTTCCAACGGAGTGGAGGTCTTCCTCTTCCTCTGCTTCCCCCGGCGGGTACTGCGTCGAATATTTTCAGAGCTGGAGTGTTTTCGTCCATCCGGACAACATGACCTAGCCAGCGTAGCCGCTGTCTTTTAATTCGCTGAACTATGTCGATGTCGTCGTATATCTCGTACAGCTCATCGTTCCATCGAATGCGGTATTCGCCGTGGCTAACGCGCAAAGGACCATAAATCTTTCGCAGAACTTTTCTCTCGAAAACTCGCAACGTCGACTCATCCGTTGTTGACATCGTCCAAGACTCTGCACCATACAGCAGGACGGGAATTATGAGTGACTTATAGAGTTTGGTTTTTGTTTGTCGAGAGAGGACTTTGCTTCTCAATTGCCTACTCAGTCCGAAGTAGCACCTGTTGGCAAGAGTTATCCTGCGTTGGATTTCTAGGCTGACATTGTTGGTGGTGTTTACGCTGGTTCCAAGATAGACGAAATTATCTACGACTTCAAAGTTATGACTGTCAACAGTGACGTGAGTGCCAAGTCGCGAATGCGACGACTGTTTGTTTGATGACAGGAGATACTTCGTCTTGCCCTCGTTCACTACCAGACCCATTTTCTGTGCTTCCTTGTCCAGCCTGGAGAAAGCAGAACTAACGGCGCGGGTGTTGAGGCCGATGATATCAATATCATCGGCATACGCCAACAGCTGTACACTCTTATAGAAGATGGTACCTTCTCTATTTAGTTCTGCGGCTCGAACTATTTTCTCCAAAAGCAGGTTGAAAAAGTCGCACGATAGGGAATCGCCTTGTCTGAAACCTCGTTTGGTATCGAACGGCTCGGAGAGGTCCTTCCCGATCCTGACGGAGCTTTTGGTGTTACTCAACGTCAGTTTACACAGCCGTATTAGTTTTGCGGGGATACCAAATTCAGACATCGCGGCATAAAGGCAGCTCCTTTTCGTGCTGTCGAAAGCAGCTTTGAAATCGACGAAGAGGTGGTGTGTGTCGATTCTCTTTTCACGGGTCTTTTCCAAGATTTGGCGCATGGTGAATATCTGGTCGGTTGTTGATTTGCCAGGTCTGAAGCCACACTGATAAGGTCCAATCAGTTTGTTGACGGTGGGCTTTAATCTTTCACACAATACGCTCGATAGAACCTTATATGCGATGTTGAGGAGGCTAATCCCACGGTAGTTGGCGCAGATTGTGGGGTCTCCTTTTTTATGGATTGGGCATAGCACACTTAAATTCCAATCGTTGGGCATGCTTTCGTCCGACCATATTTTACAAAGAAGCTGATGCATGCACCTTATCAGTTCTTCGCCGCCGTGTTTGAATAGCTCGGCCGGCAATCCGTCGGCCCCTGCCGCTTTGTTGTTCTTCAGGCGGGCAATTGCTATTCGAACTTCTTCATGGTCGGGTAATGGAACGTCTGCTCCATCGTCATCGATTGGGGAATCGGGTTCTCCTTCTCCTGGTGTTGTGCGTTCACTGCCATTCAGCAGGCTGGAGAAGTGTTCCCTCCATAATTTAAGTATGCTCTGGGCATCAGTGACTAGATCACCTTTGGGGGTTCTACAGGAATACGCTCCGGTCTTGAAACCTTCTGTAAGCCGCCGCATTTTTTCGTAGAATTTTCGAGCATTACCCCTGTCGGCCAGCTTATCAAGCTCTTCGTACTCACGCATTTCAGCCTCTTTCTTCTTCTGTCTACAAATGCGTCTCGCTTCCTCTTCAACTCTCGGTATCTATCCCATCCCGCACGTGTAGTGGTCGATCGTAACGTTGCGAGGTAGGCAGCCTGTTTTCTCTCCGCTGCGACACGGCACTCCTCGTCGTACCAGCTGTTCTTTTGCACTTTCCGAAAACCAATGGTTTCGGTTGCAGCTGTACGTAAGGAGTTTGAAATGCCGTCCCACAGTTCCCTTATACCGAGTTGTTGACGAGTGCTCTCAGAGAGCAGGAGTGCAAGCCGAGTAGAAAATCGTTCGGCTGTCTGTTGTGATTGCAGCTTCTCGACGTCGAACCTTCCTTGTGTTTGGTGGCGCGCGTTTTTTGCTGCACAGAGGCGGGTGCGAATCTTAGCTGCAACAAGATAGTGGTCCGAGTCGATGTTAGGACCTCGGAGCGCACGCACATCTAAAACACTGGAGACGTGTCTTCCGTCTATCACAACATGATCGATCTGGTTGGTAGTTTTTCGATCCGGAGACAGCCAGGTAGCTTGATGAATCTTCTTATGCTGGAATCTAGTACTACAGATAACCATATTTCGGGCCCCGGCGAAGTCAATCAGCCTCAACCCATTTGGGGATGTTTCGTCGTGGAGGCTGAATTTACCGACCGTAGTGCCAAATATACCTTCTTTGCCCACCCTGGCGTTAAAGTCGCCAAGCACGATTTTGACATCGTGGCGGGGGCAGCTCTCATAAGCGCGCTCCAAGCGCTCATAGAAGGCATCTTTGGTCACATCGTCCTTCTCTTCCGTCGGGGCGTGGGCGCAAATCAGCGATATGTTGAAGAACCTCGCTTTGATGCGGATTGTGGCTAGACGTTCATTCACCGCAGTGAATGATAGTACTCGGCGACGGAGTCTCTCTCCCACCACGAATCCTACACCAAACTTGCGCTCCTTTATATGGCCACTGTAGTAAATGTCACAAGGACCTACTCGTCTCTGTCCTTGTCCCGTCCATCGCATTTCTTGGACGGCGGTGATGTCAGCCTTTGTCTTTACGAGGACATCAACCAGCTGGGCAGCGGCACCTTCCCAATTAAGGGACCGGACATTCCAGGTGCATGCCCTCAATTCGTAGTCCTTATTTCGTTTGCCATGGTCGTCATCAAAAGGGGGGTCTCTCATCCGAGGCTGGTTGTAGCTCTTCACTGGGGTGTTTTTTACGTGGCGGGTCCCAAACCCAGCGCACAACCCTTGTAGGGAATGTTTCGCCTTCTCACTTTAGCTCGCCTTCGAACGGATGTTCTTAGGCTACCCAGAGGATACTTGGTCAAAGACCGGAAGTAGTGAGCTGCTTGAGCCATGTGTAAAAGAATCGTTTCTGGCCACTCCCAAGTGAATGGCGATCAGAGAACTTTCCTCACTTGCGTGAACTTCTACACATGACTCCATCCTCCACAACTCCACATCAACCACTAGCCTGAATTTTTGTATCCTGAATTATCTATCTTTTTCTGTATTTTTAGAATAGGTGAGCTATATCTACTGTGACTTTTTCTAATTAGATAAGTTTATTGAAATTCTTTAATAATTTTTTCGATTTCCTTTTCTCATTTGATTTTAAATGATCAAGGTTGATGTTCTTTACTTCACTTATATCTAATGAATAAACTTGCTCTTGCATAGTTTTCATATAGAATGGAAGATTCACACCATTTTTCAAAATTATTGTCATTTTTTCGATATTGAAATGCTTTAATAATTTTTCGATTTCCTTTTTCTCATTTGATTTTAAATGATCAAGGTTGATGTTCTTTACTTCACTTATATCTAATGAATAAACCTGCTCTTGCATAGTTTTCATATAGAATGGAAGATTCACACCATTTTTCAAAATTATTGTCATTTTTTCGATATCAATGGTTTTAACGTTTTTTAAAAAAAGGAATCATTACCTATTAACAAATCATATGGTTTATTAAAAATTACCGTAAAGTTCTACAAATTTCGAGCTACATAGATACAATTCCAAGGAATTTTTTTTTCAATTGAGGTGTCTTATTTAAAATTTCATAAATATTTAAGATACATACAATATTTTATTAATTTTTATTGAAGTGAGCACTTTTGCCACCTTCGCTCACTTAAATAGCGATTATTTCCAGTAGCATTAAGGATTTCGGATTACACTTAACCCTCTCGTTCGAAAAGCAATAGGTGTGTTCGACCAGCTTCTATCCGTCTATTAATGAAATTATCACATTCACACTCGAATATGGCATTTCGTTGCCATAAACGTAATTCTTCCGTATTCATTTGAAAATTTGTTTCAGGTAGAGGTGCAAACAAAAAATCCATAATTTCCCTTTTATATTTCATATATATAGTGCTACAACTTTACACACATAATCTAAGTACGCAATTTTATATTTTAAAGGAATTTTAACAAATTAACTTCTGTATCTACTGCTGCTTTTTGTTTTTCTTTTCTCGTTTGTTCGTTTCTTTTTCTAATGGTATTGTTTTTGAATGGATTGAAACATTTAGTGAGCATAATTTCTGCGTTGACTTGTTTTTTTTTTTTGTTTTTTTTTTTTTTACAAAGAAAGTAATGGCTTCAAATAAAACTACTACTTAAATTACTAAATTATTAGTTGGATATTATTTTACCTTGCTGTTGGTGCTGCTGTTGTTGTTGTTTTTTTTTTGTTTTGCTAAAGCTGCTGCTGCTGTCTTCTCTGTTGCTGCTGTTGATATTGTTGTTTTTTGTTTTGTTAAAGCTGCTTCTGCTGTCTCCGCTGTTGCCGCTGTTGATGTAGTTGTTTTTGTATTAAAGGTAATCCAAATGCAGTAATCCAATGGAATATTTTAGAGCTCACTTTTAGGGTTTTCAACAGTTTTCTTTATTTTTTCTCAAAATAATTTTTGTTTTGCACTTTCACAAATTCTTTCACTTTTTGAATTATGTTTTTGCTTTTGCTATAGTTTTCCAACTCAAATGTATTATTTTGTTTTGCTTTGGGATTTATATAATTAGCTGTATCTTTGCCACTTTTCTTTTAATAACAGTACTTTTGTTTAATAATAATTTATTTAGCTTTTATTTAGCTTTTCTTTGCTAGCTGAGCGAAGCTGAGAGTGAATATGGAACCGTTCCGTTCGACTGCGCCAATTACGATATGATATGTAATTTATCGGAAATTACATATCTTTCGTTTGAATAATAAAACTCCGGTTTACCGTACTGAGCGGCTTGCCGTCCAGTTTATTAATAATAATTTTATTCTTTACAAAAATCTTACTTGCTAAATTTACCTGAAGCCGTTGTGCTGACTTGACATTCCTCAGCATCAACGACCCGGCATATCTTATATAAACATAACAGTGGCATTTGATTTCATTTTTAAAGGAATTTAATGCTTGCTTATGAATATTTCCTTATTTATGTATTTTACAATTTTATATGTACATATGTATGTAGTTGAATCTGAAGATTCAACTTACATTTCAGAGAAATAAAAATATTTAAAAAATACTTGTCTTTTTTTGTGTGTCGACGAGTTTGACAGTGGTGGAGTCGTTTGACGACGCAACTCGCACGACATCGCTATAGTCAGCAAAAAATCAACAATGATGATGTTCAGAAAAAATAAGTCAGCGAGAAGAGTGACAAGTAAGGATGGACTAAGTTGGTTTTTGGTCCATAAGTGGGCGACGCCACGCCCATTTTCAATTTAAAAAAAAAAGCCTGGGTGCAGCTTCTTTCTGCCATTTCTTCCGTAAAATTTAGCGTTTCTGACGTTTTTTGTTAGTCGGTTAACGCACTTTTAGTGGTTTTCAACATAACCTTTGTATGGGAAGTAGGCGTGGTTTTTATCCGATTTCTTCCATTGAACTGTATATGGAAATGCCTAAATGAAATGACTCTATAGAGTTTGGTAGACATTGCTATAGTAGTTTCCGAGATATGTACAAAAAACTTAGTAGGGGGCGGGGCCACACCCACTTTCAAAAAAATACATCCAAATATGCTCCTCCCTAATGCGATCGTTTGTGCCAAATTTCACTTTAATATCTTTATTTATGGCTTAGTTATTACACTTTATAGGTTTTCGGTTTTCGCCATTTTGTGGGCGTGGCAGTGGGCCGATTTTGCCCATCTTCGAACTTAACCTTCCTAGGGAGCCAAGAAATACGTGTACCAAGTTTCATCATGATATCTCAATTTTTACTCAAGTTACAGCTTGCACGGACGGACAGACGGACGGACTTTGGTATATATAACCCTATATCTGACTCTTTTAGTTTTAGGACTTACAAACAACCGTTATATGAACAAAACTATAATACTCTCCTTAGCAACATTGTTGCGAGAGTATAAAAATTGACTAAAACGAAATTGAAACTGCAAAAGCATTAACCTATTTGGACTTCGACTCGGTACCGGTAACTTAACAAGCCTTCATATCGATGATAGAATACAAGTTGCCAATAGGTCATATGCCACCTTAATAAAACTACTCAAAGCTATAAACCCACTCAATAGACATGTATGCTGACTCTATACAAAACTATCATTTGACCAGGTTTGTGCTACAGAGCGGAATCATGGACACTCCTCTATAAGGACAAAATTAAACTGCAAGTCGTCGACAGAAATATCCTAAGAAAAATGTTTGAAGCAATAAAATATATTGACTTGTGGCTAAACCAGCTTATACAAGGTGCAAATGTCAAACGCTTTATCAAAGCGCAGCGACTAACGTGGCTCGGCCTTTTAACGAGAATGGACAACAAGAGAACGGAGAAGAAAAGTGTTGAGGCCACAGCATTCACCATTAAAGCAAGGGAAAGACCACGATCAAGATGGTTTGATAATAATAAAGAAAAGACAAATGACCGAGTGAATAATTTTGTAACCATCTTTATTTTTAGTTTCGTAATCACTATGCACATATAAGATAGTTTAGATAAATAAAATATCCGTGTCACTCAAGTTTATAATAACAATGTAATTTATTGTTAAAGTATTTAATTTAGTACAATGTTATTTTAAGGTTAAATTATAAATTAAATGTTTTAAAAAATTTAATGTTGCACTGTGTTTGACAAATTGTGTATAACGAAGTGTTTTAATGTCCAAATGGATTGCTGCAAATTGGTGCGAGCGGAACGCTATCGATCGGAGTCAAAAGTAGTGTTGACGCGGCGCAGTATCTAATCGAATATAAATGTGCGGCTTGTATAGATCGAATGTTGATAGCGAAATGTGTCGTAAATAATAGCGATGATCCGATCCTTTTGACATTTGCTGTGGTGAAATCCGATATGTCTCCAGGTGTGGTGTATTGGTGTTGTGTCTAGCTAGGGTGCGCCAGTTTTTCCCGGGTAGAGTGGGCAGAGGCTTAACTCATTTAAACATCGAGATCTTTGGAGGGCACACGTGCAGCTCAAAAATAGCTATATTCTTAAAAGAGGATCAAAGGTCTGGAGAAAAAATTGCAGCTAATACTATTACTATTCGCATTGTTCTTAAACAGATGAGAATTAATGATATTAATATTATAAATGCGAATGTAGGTTTGTTTGTTACGCTTTCACGCAAAAACTACTTAACTGACCATCATGAAACTTTGTACATATACTCCTGTATTAGAAGTGAAGCAGGGTACTTTATATATATATATATATTTTTTTTTTCAATATCTTATTATTTATTGAATCTGCTATCTATTTAAAAACTAGACAAGCTCAAGCAAGTGTTTGAGCTGTTTTGGTGATACGTTGCTCCTTAGTACGCAGGCATATCTCTTCTTTTAAGGCGTGTTTGATCGCAGGAATGTACCAAAGCATTAGCCAAAGGGTTTGGGTGATCTCGGAGTTTAGATATATATTTAATTCTGCTGTCTTCTACTTCTTTCTTTACCATAGAAATACCTAGGTCTTTATGGATATTTTCATTACGCATGTACCATGGTGAACACGTGATTGTTCCAAACATTTTTGATTGGAACCTTTGTATTATATCAATATTAGTTGCACAGGTCGTACCCCACAGTTGAATGCCATACATCCAAATCGGCTTTATGACCGCATTATATAAAAGCACTTTGTTGTCTAGGCTAAGTTTGGAGTTTTTATTTAAAAGCCAATTTAAATTTGCAGCTCTTATCTTCATGCAAGTTATTTTACTAGATATGTGTTTTCTCCATGTAAGTCTTCTATCTAGATGAATACCAAGATAAGTTACTTCGTTGGCTTGGGGTACTAAAATATTGTTCATTTTTACTGCCGGACACATTTTAGGTCTTAGTGAAAACGTAACATGCTTGCATTTTTGTTCATTCACATTTATACGCCAGTTGGCTAGCCATTCTTCGACAGACCTTAAGTGCTCGGCCAATATTCTTGATGCTATTATTTGGCATTTATTACGGCTCACTAAAGCTGTGTCAGCCGCAAAAGTTGAGGTCAATATATTATTAGCTGTAGGAAGATCTGCAGTATATATGATGTATAGAGTTGGGCCTAAAACACTGCCCTGGGGTACACCATTTCATATCTGTCGTTCGTCAGATATGAAATCTCCCACTTTTACCATAAATTGTCTATTTTTTAAATAAGACTCCAATGTTTTATACAATTCTAAAGGTAGAATGTTTTTAATCTTATACAAAAGGCCTTCATGCCACACCTTATCAAATGCCTGAGCCACGTCTAGAAATAAAGCAGAACAGTACTCTCTGTGCTCAAATTCTTTTCTTATTTCGTTAGTAATTCTATTTACTTGCTCTATCGTGCTATGTTTTTCACGAAACCCGAATTGGGGCGTTGGTATTATATTATTTTCGTGAAGGAAAGGAGACATCAAAGTAACACTTTTTCAAATATTTTAGAAAGGCAGGGTAGAAGACTGATTGGTCTGTATGAAGACGGCTGTGTTAAGTCTTTCCCAGGTTTATCTATCAAGATAATCTGCGACTTTTTCCATGAATTAGGATAGTATCCAAGATTAAGAATTGCATTGAAGAGCAAAGAGAGCACTTCTACAGCAATAATTGGTAACTCAATTAGCATTTTTGGGGAAATATTATCATATCCCGGCGCCTTTTTTGGATTAAGTTCTTTGATGATACAAATAATTTCAGAAGGTGAGGTCTTAAGAGACTGGATCGACTCTTTAGCTGTGTTGGGTAAGATTGACAACTTAAAGTTATTCTTTGGCAAATTGGGTTGAAATACCTTTTCTAGGTGATTTGCGAAACAATTAGCCTTTTCCTCGTCACTTCGATTTATTAATATTTATATACATTTCGGTATTGGATTCTTCCTAACGTTTAAGCGCTTTTTTTAATTTACGTACAGCTGATTTAAATTGAAGCTGAGTGGAAGGGGAGCGTTTTTTTTTCGTTGACAAGCTTTTCTATTTCTCTGTTAGTAATTTTTCTGGCACCAAGCGGATTATAGTTTTTGTTTGGTGTTGCTAAGATAGCTGCTTTAGTTATTATATCATTGAGTTCTTCTATGCTTTCGTCAATATCTCTTCCTGTATTTATTTTGTACTCAACATTAATGTGGCTACTCACGTATTTTTTATATTTTAGCCAATTCGTTTTATAAGAAGTTAATCCCACTTTTGGATTAACGAATATGGGTTGTTCACATAACTTTATTAGTACAGGAGAGTGATCAGAAGATAGATCAGTACATGTATCAGCTGTTATAAGCGATTTATCTATATTTTTGATTACAGCAAAATCAATTAACCCTTTCGCTATATTGTATCCATATGGATACACTCAACTTTGCAAGCATTTAAAAATACGCCAAGTCAAAGAATTGACTTACATTTCGACATTATACCGTTTTTAAGAACTTATGAATCATTCTACATAAAAAACATTGGGATATTTTTAAAACTGAGAATAATATAGCATTTTTAAAAATTGACTTATTTTTTCTTTTTTTTTTTGTGAAAGATGTTTTTTTATTTTACAAATAACATTCATATAATTGCATATTTTTAAAAGAAAAATACACTCAACATAAAGAAAAGTACTTACTTTAACTTTTCGCATCATTAAATTTATGGTTTAAACAAAAAAAAGCTCTGCGGATTTTTTAAACATTGCATGTATCCATATGGATACAAAAAGTTGTGGTTGCAAATGATACCACACAATACAAATAAAATCATTTTACGTATGATGCTGCTATGATACAGACGTTCTTGTTTTAGCTCTGTTATCATCTATTTAATTAAAAAATGCCAAGAAAATTAAAGGACGCTGAAACTGAAAAAATTTTAACTAATTTTGTCAATTCCGATGTTTCTGATTTGGACGAACCAGAAGAATCTGAAGTTATTAACAATTTATTTGGTGCACTCGATAGAAATAACAGCTTTATATTAGAAGAACTTTCTAGGGAAGATCCATATGAGATCAACATAGAAGATATTGATGTAGACAATAACGATGAAGATGATAGGATTTTTGATATAGTAGACAGTAACGTAGTTGATGGGGCAGTTCAGAAGAGTCCAATAATTTTTAACACTCCACAGGTTCCATTTAAAAAAGTTCAAGAATTTCGTTGGAAAAGAGCATCCTGGACTAGTCCAGAGACATCTTTTTCTGGAATATACCCAAAGAAAAATACAAAATTACCTATGGAGTATTTTTTAGAGTACTTTACAGAAGAATTTCTTCAACAAGTGGTATTTTCAACAAACCAGGCTTCAATTATTAAAAATGGAAAAGACGTTAATTTAACTAAAGAAGAATTTCTAAAATATCTAGGTTACAAATAATGATTGGTACCATTAGTTATCCGCGTTTGGAAATGTATTGGACAATTGGTACCGTAATACCGTCATTCCCGGAAAATATATCCAGGCAAAGATTCCATTTTGTACGAAATAATTTAAAGCTTACAGCAGACCCACAAGAGGGAGACAAACTTTACAAAATCCGCCCTATTATAAACATGTTTAAAAAAAAAGCGTGCGTTATTCCAAAAGATGAAAATCTTTGTGTGGATGAAATGATGGTCCCCTTTAAAGGTAGAACATGTCTGAGACAGTATATGCCCAACAAGCCCATCAAATGGGGAATGAAGATATTTTGTCTTTGCAGCTCAAAAGGCATAGTTTACGATTTTGAAATATATCAGGGAAAAGGGACAATTTTGAGTGGCTCAAATCTGGGATTTTGTTCTGATATAGTGATTCATATAGCAAAAACTATTCCTGAGGAAAAAAAATCATAAGCTATTTTTTGATAATTATTTTACTACTTTGAATTTAGTATTACATTTAAGACAAAAAGGAATTTGGGCTACAGGTACTATAAGAAGAAATAGATTCGGAAAAATTAATTTAAAATCTGAAAAAGAACTGAAGAAAGAAGGCCGTGGAAGTTTTGACTATCGTGTCGAAAGAGCAGATAATATTTTTCTTCTCAGATGGTTAGATGGGGGCCTGTACAACTTTTGTCATCAATCCATGGCTATGAACCCGTGAGTAAAGTCTCCCGATTTTCTTCTGAAAAAAAGAAAAATATTGAAATAATACAACCAAGTATTGTATCAGAGTACAATATCAATATGGGAGGAGTAGATAAAATGGATTTCCTCCTTTCTTTATACAGAATTTCGATAAGATCTAGGAAGTGGACTTTTAAGATTTTTGAACATTTCATTGATTTGGCGGTGTGTAACTCGTGGTTAGAGTATCGAATGGACCACGAAAATAACAACCCGAAGAATAAGTATATGGACCTATTGAGCTTTCGCAACGATATAGCAAATGGGCTTTTAGCTCGGTCCAATCAACACGCATGTTCCCGTAAAAGAGGACGCCCAACGTCAAGCCTAAATCAAGATATTCCTATTACTCCCACGACCACAAACAAAAAGCGTATTACTACTGCCTCAACTTCTTCACGATATGACGGAAATCAACATTGGCCGGAACACACAAAAGACAAGGGAAGATGCAAAATGAAAGGATGTAAGGGTCAAACAAGATACAGATGCTCAAAGTGTAATGTTTTGCTGTGCATTCCCAACGGATCAAGAAATTGCTTCAAAGAATATCATTATTTATGAAATATA
Organism: Bactrocera neohumeralis; assembly: GCF_024586455.1. Classification (NCBI taxonomy): domain Eukaryota; kingdom Metazoa; phylum Arthropoda; class Insecta; order Diptera; family Tephritidae; genus Bactrocera; species Bactrocera neohumeralis. The sequence goes on from NW_026090268.1 coordinate 28,595, forward strand.
TGAATTATTAGTAAGATATTAAGATTAAGAAAGATTTTTCAATTAACTCCAATAGAATCTTTTCCAGAACCTGTTCAATGCAACCGGGTTTTAGAAAGGGTTTCATTAGAACTAATTTTCAAAAATATTCTTTTAACTTTTAGCCTCTTTTTATATTGTAATAATTTAAGTACATATGTAAGTTTTTTTTTTTAAGTTTTATAACTTCTGAAATAAATAAAAACTTACAAAAAACACACTAGCATTTTTTACTTCTGAATATATAATAAGCATTTTTCTTTACCATAAGCGAAGTATGTATCCATATGGATACAGTCCAAAAAACACATTTGTGAAAATTTTTTTTTCAAATCGAGCATTGATTGTTGTTGTTAGGGCCAACTATAGTAAACACTCAAAAAATTGGATTTTTTTTGCAACTGAGTAAAAACTTGTAGCGAAAGGGTTAAATCTGGTATTTTTTTACGATCACTAGGCCAATATGTCGGCTTACCAGGAGATATTACGTCAAGGTTATTGTGTCTATTTATAATAGTGTGATACAGCTGTCGTCCTTTCGGATTAATTAGCCGTGAGCCCCAATACGTGTGCTTTGCATTGTAATCTCCACCTGCTATAAATCTATGGCCTAGTGTTCCAAAAAAGTCTTTGAATTGGATGTCAGTAATTTTAAACCGAGGTGGACAGTATATGGCTGTCAGATTTAAGTCCCCGCAGCGATTTTTTATAGTTATTGTTGTAGGTTGTAATTGCGCTGTCGCATAAGATTCTGATGTGTGGTGATTTAACCGTTTTCTAACCAACACTGCTGTTCCTCCATGTGCCTTTCCATCTGGGTGGTTTGTAACATAGAGTCTAAATCCCGGTATAAAGAAATTGTTTTTGTTCGTAAAATGAGTTTCTGACAATAGCATTACATCGATTCTATTTTCATCCAGAAATCTAATAAGTTCCAATTTATGTTGGTTAACACCGTTAGCATTCCATAAACAAATGTTCAATACACTCATTTTTTACTTAAAAAGTTTGCAACATTTGGTTTTGTGATTTGATTATCTCTTGAATCATATTTTGCATTGAAGCCATAAATTGTGTCATACATTGGGTAAGGTTGAAAATCATAGTTTCAACGCTTCCATTTGGTTGGTTTTAGGGCAATTGCATTTGTGCAGTATTGCCTTTCACCACGTTTGCATAGCTACCTTGTGTAGCATTGTTTTAGGATTAACTGGTTTTGAAATGTGGACGGGGATTTCAATATTTTCAATAGATGGAATATTCATCATTTGGTTACGACGTGCTTGGATGCCCTGTGACAACTTCGATTTTAAATCTTTGTATACAGGGCAACCCCTGTAGTTAGCAGTGTGGTTTCCTCCACAACTGCCGCATTTTTTATTTAAATCATCTTTTTTAAGAGTACATTTTGAAGTTGGATGTAGATCACCACATACTACACAGACACTTCGTAGAGTGCAATATGCTTTCGTGTGTCCATACTCTTGGCAGTTTGTACATTGTACTGGACCATTTTTCTTGTGCGGTTCCTCAACGGTGATTCTGCGATGGAGAAGATATTTTAAATTGTAAATCGGGTGCATTTCATTTTTATACTCTCGAAACAATGTTGCTAAGGAGAGTATTATAGTTTTGTTCACATAACGGTTGTTTGTAAGTCCTAAAACTAAAAGAGTCAGATATAGGGTTATATATACCAAAGTGATCAGGGTGACGAGTATAGTCGAAATCCGGATGTCTGTCCGTCCGTCTGTCCGTCCGTCCGTCCGTCCGTGCAAGCTGTAACTTGAGTAAAAATTGAGATATCATGATGAAACTTGGTACACGTATTCCTTTGCTCCATAAGAAGGTTAAGTTCGAAGATGAGCAAAATCGGCCTACTGCCACGCCCACAAAATGGCGGAAACCGAAAACCTATAGAGTGTCATAACTAAGCCATAAATAAAGATATTAAAGTGAAATTTGGCACAAAGGATCGCATTAGGGAGGGGCATATTTGGACGTAATTTTTTGGAAAAGTGGGCGTGGCCCCGCCCCCTACTAAGTTTTTTGTACATATCTCGGAAACTACTATAGCTTTGTCAACCAAACTCTACAGAGTCGTTTTCTTCAGGCATTTCCATATACAATTCAAAAATGGAAGAAATCGGATAATAACCACGCCCACCTCCCATACAAAGGTTATGTTGAAAATCACTAAAAGTGCGTTAACGGACTAACAAAAAACGTCAGAAACACTAAATTTTACGGAAGAAATTGCAGAAGGAAGCTGCACCCAGGCTTTTTTTAAAAATTGAAAATGGGCGTGGCCTTGCCCACTTATGGACCAAAAACCATATCTCAGGAACTACTAGACCGATTTCAATGAAGTTCGGTATATAATATTTTCTTAACACCCTGATGACATGTACGAAATATAGGTGAAATCGGTTCACAACCACGCCTTCTTCCAATATAACGCTATTTTGAATTCCATCTGATGCCTTCTCTGTATAATATATATATTAGGAAATGAAAATACAATTCAATACTCAAAGTACACAAATTGATCTAATCTAATTAATTTTACAGCAAAATAAAAAAATATGTAAATTATTATCACTTTATCATGCGAGAGTATAAAATGTTCGGTGACACCCGAACTTAGCCTTCCTTACTTGTTCTTTAATTTGTTAGAATCTGGCATCAATTCTATTTTGAACATTGGTTGTGGGACTTTGTTCCTGTTAAAAATATTTATGTACTACTGATTTAATGCTAAAACCACCTTCTTCTTTTGCTTCTCTAACGTCGTTAGAGTCTACCGAAGACTATACTTTTTATGACAACAACTAGGCCTTTTGAGCTCTTCAGTTGGTAAGAGTAGTAATTCTTGTTATTATTTCATAGGAATTATACAATTTCCATGAAACTTTTTTCAGTGTATGTTGAATTTTTGTTTCATCTATGCTACCTTTTTTCAAGGGCACAACGTGGAAATTGTTTGTGCCTATTATATTGCTCATTTTTGAAACAAGCGCATTTGAGCTACGCTCACGCAAATAGATTGGAGGGGGTTTGGCATTCACGACCGTGGTGGTAACCTTTGCTTCGTCGTTAAGCTCTTTGCTTAGTAAGGCAAATCTGTTGCCATTGAGAATTTCTGGCTTTTTGGTGTTTGGCGTGTTTGCTTGAAATTTTTTGGTATTGACCGCTGTTTTAATAGGACTCAATTTCCTTTTTACATTAATGTAGCGATCAATACCAGTCTGAACTGATGGCCCTTTTTAGCTTGGTACATTCTCACCTTGCATTTTATTTTCCTTCGCTGTCCGGGTGCTTGCTGGTACCAGCATAGTGGGTGCTGTCAGTGGATTTGTTGTTGCCCGATTGCTGTTCACTGCTGCTTCTGCTGACCGCGCTTGCTTAGTCTCTCTTACATCTGATCGCTGCGATGACTCATCATCGCAGTTACATTTGTTTTTGCGAGGAGTTACTTTTGTTGGCTCGACAAAACTGAAGTAGGCATTTAAGGAATGCCTACGGTTTTGCGGTTGAGGCTGCGAAGCACTCATTATTGTTTGTTTTTGTTTTGTTTTTTGTTTTTATATATTTGTTTTGTGCACTATTTGTTAATGTTTATTATTAGAAGTTTGTGTGCACTGTTTTTTATTTGTTTGTTTGTTTTTATTTATTATTATTGTTTGCTTACGAATCACGGAGCGAATTCAAAAAACACGTCCGTACACTTTGAACACTGACAGGGTATTGATATACTTTATATAAAAAAAAAAATTTTAAGAAAGATAAAAAAACGATTTTCAAAAAATCGTCAAATTTAGCTACTCCAATGCCATCTAGCATTACAGTAATGAAGTTTGAACCATGAATACTGTAATACCGTCGCACTGTATTACCGGCGGTGACGACAATATCTAATTCAATTGAATATACATACATAGTTTCAACTGTTTCTAATTTTTCTATATTTATTGTTATTTTCTTCTGTCGTTATTCAAACTTTTGAGGTAATCAGTTATTTTTGTGGTTAACAATCACTTTAATATTATAGATCTTACTCGCTGATGTTAATTATTACTCTGCTTTTCTTAGAAAATACCTCGGAAGCGGAAATCTGGTATATCCAAAATTTCATCGCGGGCCCGTGCCGCAAAAGTTGCAAGAAATCAAGAAACTTCGGCTCACGCAGAGCTGAGAAGACAATATAGTTGTTTAGATGTTGACGTTGAAGGCTATATATTACTGTCAAAAGAATTTTGTAATTTAGTAGAAAGTGATGTGGATTTCATTGCTAATGTTTTTCCGCAATTGCAAAAAATTTTGTGTAGTGATAAGTGGTTGTGTGCAAGAGCAATATTAGCACAAAGAAATGAAATTGTTAATAGAATCAACACTGACATTTTAAACGGGGTTCAAGGAGAAATTAAGGAATATTTGTCAATGGATACAACTATAAATACGGAACTAAGTACTTCATATCCTGTGGAGTTTTTGAATTCACTTGAACTATCGGGTGTACCGTCACATAAACTTCAATTGAAAATAAATGTACCTGTAATGCTTACGCGAAATCTAGTTCCTCCTCGGCTATGTAATGGAACAAAGCTTCGGATAACAAAATTGGGACAGAACATACTTGGTGCTACTATTTTAACAAGTGTCGGTAAGGGAAATAGTGTTATAATACCTCGGATACCAATTATTCCCACTGACCTTCCATTCCAATTTAAAAGGGTTCAGTTTCCCGTCAAACTTAGCTTTGTTGTTACTGTAAACAAGGCACAAACATTACAGGTAGCAGAAGTGCATTTAGAAAACCAATGCTTCTCTCATGGTCAACTTTATGTAGCCTGTTCACGTGTATCTAATGCCCAGAATTTACACATATTTACACCCGACGGGAAAACTTATAAGATTGTCCACAAAATATCCTAAATTAATACTTTATTTATATTTTATTTTATTTTTTTAAATTGTTAGAATTCAGAATTATTTATTTTTGTTTCGGTGAAATATATTTTAACATTTGTTGTTGCATTTCAATACGCATATTTTAAGGTGTTGATACTTCATTGTCTGCAGTAATTTTTAAAAATTGTTGATCTCAGCCAAGCAATAAAACTTAGGTATCATATTGACTCATTTTTATTATTATACCCTTACCCTTTATCTCTCATACTTATTTAATGGCTAAACTGCAGGCGAAGCCGCGGCTAAAAAGCTAGTATTTAATAAAGAAACTGGATTGTGAAAATATTGATTGATTTTTTTACCAAAATCCTAAAATTACCCGAAATTCATGTCTCTAGACTAAAATACATACCCCTTAAGATGCTTAGGAATATTCTTAAGTCTGGCAGTAGCATAGAGATCAAGGTTAGAAAAATTTAAGCTTTAGTGCTCCACTCTGACAAATTTTTGCAAATATTGTAGCATTTCCTTGGGTAATTATCTGCGTCAAATTTCATGAAGATGCCGTGGGAGATTAAAAAGCTTTCATTACAAGCACTTGAACTTGATTTGTCAGTTTGTGTGGCAGCTATGTCCTATAGTTCGCCGATGTCTGTTCTGACAAATAAAATCGAGAGATGAGACAACCAAAAGAAGTACCCCCAGACAGAAGTCATGGCTAATTTGACTGAGCCTGTTATGCGGACTTTATTACCTTATATTTACTAATACGAGAAAAAAATAGTAAGACTTAATTTTAAAATTATTAATTTATTTTTCAAAATCTATGTCGTCCCCCTTGAGCCAACGTTTTTTCATATATATATTTTTTTCAATTAAAATTCGTGACATCCTGGTAGTCGGAGACCACTGTATCACAGACGTTAACACGACGCTTGAAAAAATTTAGTGATTTTGGAACCAATTCACTAATTCAATTTCACTTTTTTTAGACTCAAATTATCTCTAAAATTGTTTTCACTAATCCTTTCGATACTCCAACGATGTCCGTAAGATATGTGACAATTAATCGTCGATTTTAATGCACTAATTTCTTTATTTTATTGACGTCTTGACCGTGGTTCCTCGTCAACACTTTCTCGACCCTCTTAGAATAATTTGTAGCAGGCAAAAACACTTGCTCGCGATAAAGAATTATCACCCAAGTTTTTTTAACATTCTGAATGTTGCGATACCAGAAATTCGATTCCGCCACAGAATATAATGGAACTTCTTTGTTGAATAATTTCACTCATCGTAACCATCGTCGAATGCACTTAATGTACTTCAGAAAGCAACTGTATACTAAACCCTACTAATTATTTGAATGTGACATTGGTGCAGATGTCACTGACATTCATACCAATCTAGAGCAAATATATTTCGACAAAAGGATTTTCGCCAGAAAAAGTTTTACTATTTTTTGCATGTAGTAGTATTTATAAAGACACTGATGTTTCTGTCTGGTTGTTACAATCTTCGTAGCAAACTAACTTTTGCTGAGCGATTTACACCAAAAAGCTGGTCTTTTGCAATTTACACATTCATATATAAATTTTATTATTTTCGAACAAGAGACAACAATTGCAATTCAATTCCAGTATTACAAAATGTTTATACAGCTTATTACAATTAAAAATTTGTCAGTTCTTATACTATTAATCAAAGATATAAAGGAATGGAATTTGTCTTATTTGAGGAAAGCCTTCAATTGTGGGCGTAGTTATGACCAAGATAAGGATTGATCTCTTTAGAATCACAACTCTTGGAATTTTAGAGTAGAATTCTTCCGTGCAAAGTCAGTTTACTTCCTCAAGCAAGCAAACTAACTTCTTCCGGTTTGAGCACCTTATTTACAAATATCTAGGAAAAAGTAGAAGTATGCCATAAATAGAAAGAAGTAGTGTATTCCCAATAGAGAGGCTCGAGTGTATATCTGCAATTTTGTTATTAATAGAGCTAAGTGTTGATATCGTAGTAAAAATCAAATGATATAGACATTTTGGTACGAGGAGTGAACACGATGGAGTAAACTAAATTACTAAAAGCAGGGCTAATAAGTGCAGCTAACTGTAGCGCCCAAAAATCGGCAACAGAAAAAATACTAGAAAGAGGGCGAATAAAAATTATTTGCAATTGCAAATTGCATTTGGAATGCTTTGTAAATAAAACTGGTATTTACATAGTCTCCTTGTAACTCCACACACTTTTCCCAGCGATGCTCCCATCTCTGCAACCCTTCCAAATAGAGCGCTGGAAATGTTCATGCGCGCACGTTTGTGGTCTAGCGTAAGCAAACGCGGCACCCAACGCGCGGACAGCTTTCTCATGCCTAAATCTTGGTTTAATATGTGACAAACACGTTCTTTTGACATCTTCATAATCTGAGCTATTTCCCTAACTTTAATCCGGCGGTCGTCTAGTACCAATTGATGAACATTAGCGATGTTATCGTTAGTGGTTACAGTTTTTGGACGCCCAGGACGTTCATCATTTTCCAAGCTCCTGCGACCACGTTTAAATTCAGCTGCCCAAAATTTTACGGTGGTAAACGATGGTGCAGAGTCACCATACACAGAGTCCAACTCATCTTTGATTTGTGAAGACGTATTGCCTTTCAAAAATAAAAATTTAATTACAGCTCGATATTCATTTTTTTCCATTTTGGGGAAATCACCGAAATAGACTCACAAAAACGACTGTCAACAGATAATTGCGCAAGATAAATTTCTGAAATTTTGGCGAGTAGCTATTATAATATGCACAATTTGAAGTAGAAACTTTTTTTTCAGATGTGCCGCTAGCTGCACGTTGTGGTCGGTTATTTATCAGACAGCCCTCGTACTAGGCAACAACTTTGTGCAATTTGTTTGTAAGTTTATGTGTATGTTTTTTGCCTGTGCATATGCTAATGGTTCCAACTGTTCCACTCAGGCTTTTAATCTGTATAATTTCTTATATATTCGAAATTAGCTATGAGAATTCGTTAAGTTTTACCAGTTTTGTAGTATTTTAAAAATATGTGGCTAAAAACTTCTGAAAAAAAGTCTTTATTTTTGACTTCTGTAGACGACCGACTTCTTGGAATCGCTTAAACCACTCATGCACATTACTACGAGATAGGCACTGACCACCATAAATTTTTTTCATAATTTGAAATGTTTCAGTATACGTTTTCCCAAGTTTAAAACAAAATTTAATATTTGCTCTTTGTTAAAAATGCATTTTACGACCGATGACCAAAAGCTGATGTCACTTTTTGATCGATAACATCGGTTGTAGTTACCCAATTGTCTCAAAATTTTTACGAAATGTGAACAAGACATCATTCTTTCTATTTCATATACCCACCAATGGGTGGCGCCACCAGAAACAGTTATATTTAAAAAGTTCTGTTTCTTTTGCGACAGACCTCGTATCACAAAATGGATGGGCTCTAATTATTTCTCGCGATGACAGATGGGCTCATTCGAGTCTTCTTCGATAATTTGCTACACAGGAGCAACAGCATCTTCGATGCGTGCCGTACAGCATATCTTAAGGCGCGCCTTATTCACTAAATTAAACTTTGTTTAAAACCGATCCAGGGTTGTTCAAATAACCGACTCTGCTATGCGACTATGTCGGTCGAATATTGGACGCAGCGCGCAATGCTTCGCTGAGTTACCAACGATCTTCCTTAGTAAATCTGCTCATCATAACATGGCAAACCAAACTAAGCATAAATCAGGTAACAACTGTCAAAACGGCCAACTCCGAAAAATGTATTGCCCATTGAAAACCCCTCACCTTTTATTTAATTTTACTGCGATCAAAAAAGTATCAATTTTGAAATGCGTGCTGCGAAACACCCTCAACGAAACCATATTTAAAATTCGCATTCATAAAGATTTACAAATACGTGTGTGCGGCGGGTGAACAAACATATTCAGTCAAATTATCAGCCCGTAGTCTTTGCTTTGTGACACTTTATTTGCTCGTTAAAATTTGGCATATTGGCCCGAGAAGGAAAAGGCTGACGTTGGCGGTGTCAACGAGTTTGTTGCTGGAATGTAGTATTAGTGAAAAGAGGCCGGTGGCGATGCAATTATATTACCGTACTATTTTGCAAATACAATAGATGTTTGTTTAATTGGATTGTGTTGTTCCGCAACAACTACGTAAGTAAGAGAGCAGGATATGCTGAAAGTAGCAATTGCTTGAAAGTGGATAAGTGCGTAGGCATCCTAATGAATTGGCATTCGATGAACGTTCATACTACACAACAAGCTAGGTAGTAAGCAGTCGTGATTTTGGTTATATCTGAAACCTCTTTACGTAAACGGGTGAAAGTAACCGGAATTATGTTTTTTAATTGTATTCTCATTTATAGAATTAAATACATTTCCTTTTTAGTGATTTTAAGGTTCTATATTCCCCATTTCTTCTGAGTTATTTGGGTTGAAGACTGTCAAAAAAATGCTATTGGAAAAAGTACCTATCCTTGGATCAATATGCAATACGGAACACATATCAGAGATCGGGGATAAAACGCAGCAGCACTGTAGCCAAACCCCTACTTTCAACAATCATTGAAAAAATTTTGTATTCGGCGCAGAAAACTTCTTATCTATTGTTCAAACTTTTGAGACGTATGTATTTGCTAAGGAAAATTCAAAAATTTATTCAAATAAGTGTTAAGCACGCCGAAAAAGTGCATGTGTATTATAAACTTTGTCACTGTAGAGGTTATATCATACGACATTGCAGCTGAAAGTGTAAACACAATGGCTACGACAGACTGCAAACTACATCTGTCAAATATTAAAATACACACGTTCTTATGGGCAGTGTTATTTTGACAGCTGCACGACTACACAACTGCAGGCCGACAGTTGTCGTTCTCGCTAACTTCAATATCCTCCTATTTTTGCCAACGACAGTACGACGACAGTAGAGTTGACAGTAGAATGGAAGATAGAAAGAGGAGGTAGAGTGGTGATGCCACTAGTATGTAAAATGAAAAATTATTCACAGCTCTAACAAACTTGATGCTATTTTACAAATAAAAACATAAAATAGCTATATTATAGCTCTATTATATCATTTGTAATAACAAGTGATAATTTAAAGCAAACATATTTACCTATTTACTTATTTTTTGCATAAAAATTTTCACTTTGAACAAAATATTAAAATTTCATTGAAGTGAAAGGTATTAGTATGGCCACAACGAAATTGTGTACATGCAAAATGGACAACTGCGTTGTTTTGTGTACAAGCCGGCCATTGTGTTGTTGTTGCTTCTCAAAATGTACATGTAGTAAGATGAACAACGACATTTTCAGTTCACTGTCGTGCCGCTGCAGTCTGTCGTAGCCATTGTGTTTACACTTTGAACGTCTTTGCTTATGGCATTGAAATTAATCTGCAATTTTAAGGGGAAGAAGACTATGTTATATCCTACAATTACTCGAATATGTTTATGTATACATGTATAGGTATAAATACGTATGCAGCTAGCGACTACAGGCAGTTATGCAGTTGGAGATCATGGAAATAAGCACTGAAAGTAACATCGAATACGCTTCGCGTTGATATACCATACTGTATATAGCGCAGAGGAGGAAGGAAATTATTCGCGCGATGAGTTGAAAGGGATATAAAGTAGAAGTATGTGCCTTTTTTCATTGCAATTACTTGGTAAAGTTAAGAAGACTTAATTATATTATATTTTCACAGTGGCAATTGCCGGCATTCACATCAGATCAGAGGAATCCTTATTGAAACGAAAAAAGGTAAAAAATAAAAAAATATTTAAAAAAGTGCGAAGAAAAAACATTAACTCCGAAACAATGCGTAGTAAAATGCAGCGCGTTCAGATTTACATATATCACGAGTGGAGATAATTACAGGTAATTAATTTGGGGTTAAATGCGGACATATACTTCTATTGCATAATCATTTAACGGCTCAAATTCCGTGGCTTCATCATTAATTACAACCCTTTTGTTAATTTCGGGCGTCACCGAACATTTTATACTCTCGCATGATAAAGTGATAATCGAGATTTCATTATCCGTCATTTACATATTTTTTTATTTTGCTGTAAAATTAATTAGATTAGATCAATTTGTGTACTTTGAGTATTGAATTGTATTTTCATTTATTTTGACTGTATTGAGGACTATGTAAAAAAACAAAAACAATCGTTTTTCGAAGTTAATGCACATTTTATTTCTTACATCAATAAGATTATATAGGTTTGATTTAGAAGTAATAAGTATTATATATTTTAATAATTAAATGTTTTATTTTTAAAACCTAAAGATATGATTTTATAAATAGCAAAATTTATCCTACGTACATTTCATTTATTCTTAAAATATTTACTTCTACTTTATATTTATACAAATTCTTATATATTACCAAAAATATATATTGTATTTAAAACAATATTTTTTTTTCAAAAAACTGCATTTCTTTTAATATATAATAATGTATATTTTATTATATAATATTACAATTTTGAAAGATTTGTTAAATTATTTTAATTCTACCTTATGTTTATACAAATTCTTATATACTAACAAATTATACAAATGATTTAAAATTTCTAAGTTTAAATATTTATTTATTAATTCATAATGTCATATTTTTAACCTATTCTAATGCCCTTATGTGTGAAAAAGATACTATTGTACATAGCCTTAGTCCGAAATAGAGACACAAATACCATCATGATAGCTATGCACTGTCTCATAAGTGATAGCATCAACATGAGAATGATCCATGTTTGAAAATGCCCAATCAATTTGCCTCCCCGCAGGTGTAGTTGAATATTCTACACTAAGCAGGGAACTAAAGTTTTTATCTTGAAGAAGATTTTTTATTGTAGACCCTGCAGACTTTAAGCAAATGTTAAAATCTCCCACAATTAAGACATTTTGATTGCACAACTCTGTAGTAAGAATTTCTTGAAGTTCTGCAATAAAAAGCCTGAGGGGAAAAGCTGAGTTTCTGTAAAGAACCAGAATATTGTTGTTGAAACATTTAAACAAAACTGCTTCTAAAACTTTGCGGTCTGAATAAATCTTCTTCATAATCTTCGGTTCTATAGAGCTGGCAACACTATGCTTTGCATAAATTATAAGGCCCCGTTTATTTCGGTTGCTTGTCTCAGTGCTATCTATCCTCAGCTCGTTTATAAGAGTAAATCCTGGTATCTCAAAATGTTCAACAGGAGTGCTCCAGGTTTCTACGAAGCATAAAATATCTGAAGATAGCATCAGACAGTCGCCTTTTATATCGTTAATGTGAGCGTGGAGACTCTGAGCATTATGATATAAAATTTGAAGTGCTGATGATCGAGAAATCATAAAATCGAAACTTGTAATCAGGGCTTTAGATGTGCTCAATTCCATCATTTCCCTAAATACTGGATCCGATTCAGAAAATTTATTAGGAGGAATAAAATTTCCGATAATAAAGAGACCTACTGCCGTAGTAGCTCGACTGCAAGCGACATATATCGAAGCTCTAGGCATTCTGGGTCGAGTATGAACGACAACTTTATTATATGTAGCACCCTGACTTTTGTGAATGGTTATTCCCTCAGCTGGAACAACTGGAAACTGATTTCTTTCAATTATAATTTGCTCAATTATAATTTGCTCATTTCTTTTATATTGAAAAGATCTAATAACTTTTTCAATTGGGGTCCAAGAACTTTCTAAAGGATGAGGCTTTTTTGATCGTGCTATCAAACCAACAGAAGGTTCCAAGAATTTAATCCAAAGAATTACTGGATAATCAATTTGCATTAGTTCTCCAGTTGCCCCATTAACTAAACCATCACATGTGTTTATATTCACTGTAATCATGTATTTTGCAGTGGTTTTTAGTGTCAACTGATAAGGAAGTCCCTGTGTTTCAGAAGTTTTGAAAAGTTGAACTCTTTCCAAAATATTCCCTTGTTGATCACCTATACCCATTCCTCTTACAGAGTCTTTGGCAGTTGAAGAAATAGCTTCAGTTGTAATTCGACTGAGCTTAAGGGCATTGAAATTATTTGTCTCTTCGTTTGACCAAAATAAATGGATCGCATCATCGGGGACTTCTTCAGAATTAACTACCCGAGTTTGAATTAATGATATATCATCATTTGTCATAGTGCCAGATGCCATACGATTTAACGCAATAGCAAAAGCTTGATCGTCCCTTTGTCTCATTATTTCTGTTAATTCAAAATATTTGAATAAGTCCCACAAAGGAGAACCAACTAAAGTGCTGTAAGCATCATTAGAGTTAGAAGAAAATATCCACCTATCTCCAACAGGTGAGAGTTGCTTCAAATCTCCAAACACTATAATCGGTATGCCACCAAATGGGTTGTTTGTTTTAAAAATTTGTTTAAGCCTAGCATCAACATAGCTAAACATTCGAGCGCCCACCATTGATATTTCATCAATTATGATTAGTTTTAAATCAGCAAGTTTGGAATACAAAGAGTTAACTATGTCACTGCTTAAGGGCCTCAACTCTCTATTCAGCTGATTTACAGGAAGAGAAAATATTGAGTGAAGTGTCAGTCCACCTATCCCGAATGCTGCTTTACCCGTAGGTGCACAAAGGAGAACTTTTAAAGAACTTGGGATGGATCCAGGTGTAGAATTGAAGCGATGGTTAAGAGCTTGATATATTGCAGATATCAAACGACTTTTTCCAACACCTGCTCCGCCCCCAATGAATTCATAAAATGGTCGACTTGTTTTAATCTGATGCATCAAATGAGTCAAGTATGTTCTTTGCTTAATATTTAAACTTTGAACTAGAGAAAATAATTCCTCAACCGAAATTAAAGGGGGTAGTTTAATAAGCCTAATATTGCAATCAGATTCAGTACCATTATCTGTTGTATGTTCGCCATGCAAATCCAGCAAATTAATATTAGGGCTTATTTCTGGAAGTGCTAACACCCGAAACTCATTTTCCACAACAGGTAGTTCATTTTGTACAGCTTCTTCTAAGTCTGTCTCATTATAAAGACTTTCTAAGACACTTTCCAGTTCTCTTTGATCAAAAACATCATATTTTTTTCGATTTCCCTCAATTAAAATACGGTGAGTTATACAAGTTAGCTCATTATCATTTTCAATAAGATCTTCCTGTTCGTTCCGCCATGGATAGAAAAGCATTACCATTTCGCGGAAATACTCAACTTTGGTCACATCAGGACTAAACCTTCTGTACCGAATAATAATTGGTTTGGTACGTTTTTTAACAAAACCGCTGCCGTCTCTAAGTGCAATGGGTACCCCAATATCTGGTACGTTATTATCTTCCCTCTCTTCTTCTTCATGATCACTGTCTTGCACTATTCTATTGGATTTCACAAATTTAAACATAGATGCAAAATCTGCTAAGCAAACAGTTTCTAACTGATCGGGCCGCTGCACATAACGGTCTAAAATACCAGCTACAAATATTTCAGTAGAATCTGAAGGAAGGTTCTGAAGTTCCGCCCTAGGTTTTACCATTCGCACACGTTCCTCTGGTCGTGAGGTATTTATAAATATTTCTCCATTACTAGCTTCCGAAAGATGAAGCCCAATGCAGCAATAAACAGCTTCTTGTGCAGATATTTCCGTGCCTGATATAAATTTATGACCTACATATATGTTGAAGTTTTTGCTTTATTGTATAATTTCCGGCATTTACTTCTGATATAGCTTCATTTAAGAGCCTAGAAATTCCTCTGTTCGATTTGTTAATATAATTAATTATATAGGAACAGCAAGCATATGCATCCAGTATATATTGGATATCCATATTAGCCCTATGGAGTTCCAAAATAAGAGGATTATAAGCATTTATAAAACGATCTTGCATTTTTCTTTTCAGAAAAATTTTAGGTTTTGATAAGCTTGATCTCAGAGCTAACAAATAGTCATCAAAAGACATGTTTATTCTATTATCGCTCAAGAAATTTTCAAAATTATCTAAATTCGATATATCTTCTGTAGTCAGAGTTGAATTTAAAACATTTTGAATTCTAGAAAAGTTTTCCTTATGCCTTTCCAAATCTTGGGTTGTGTCTGGAAAAGGAAGCAATATTTGTGTGCAAGGCATTGGTGGATATGGTATACCAAAACGACAAAATTGTTGTCCTCTTATTTCTCTAGTACACGACCGACTGTGATTATGCTTTTGATAATCTAAATAATGTTCCAAGTGGCTTACTGAACTATCTGTTGAAACATAAGTGTCAATGAAATCAATGACTTCGGAGAATGTCTCAGGACTTTGAAGGTTGATCTTGGGAGCATTATTAAGCCAATACATGCCATGTATATGCGGGGAACCTCTCTGTTGAAACTCTACTCTCCAGTAATAGTTTTTTACAAAATGTGTTCCAAAAATGCCGGTATTATCTTTAAAAAGTTTAAGGATTTGCCGGTAGCGGTAATCAAAATATCTAGCACAAGTAACCGCATCTGAGCGGATTAAGCGATATCTATCTTGGGTTGATAAAATGTTGGCTTCTTCTTGTGAAATATCTTTTGAATCAACAGTTTTCGACAGAATAACCAACAGCTCAACCCACTGAGATTCAGCAGCCGATAGAGTTATGAAAAAGGTTGGAAGCCCAAATTGGCGAATCATTGCAATTGCTTTTTTTTTTCTCAGCTTCCCAGTGAGCAGGAGAGGATCTAACACCTTTCAAAACTTTGTAACCGTCATCATGTTGAATCAAGTTTTGAACAAAGTTTTCATTTAATACATTTTGAGCCGTAACACGGTTACGACCTGAAAACTTTCGGAGGCAAATGGATGTACTATTCTTAATTTGCAGTAGTTCTAATTTTTTATAGTCGTAGAACAACTTCGGAATGGTACACGCTCTGCGGTCAAAGCGGCGAATTTCGGAACGTACTATCTTACTATATGTTTCAGAGCATGTACGTTTTTGCCCAACGTATATTGTTCCAAATGACAATTCTTCCGAATTATTATCTTGAACTATGTCAATTGGCCTTTGCCCTTCCCCTGGCGCTATAACTAAACGGTTATATTCCATGTTTTCTATAGGAATATTGTCTAAAAGAGTCTCTTGACTACCTGGGTTCAGTTCTGCAGGTACGGGTGCTATGGGAATGTCTGTGTGATTATTATGGGAAGTCTGTTCCTCATAAAGAGATTGAACCAATCTATCATCTTCAGCAGATGCAACAAAGGGAACTTCTTCTTGGTTATTAAAGCCTGAAATCCAATTCTCATTTATGTGTATATTATGCTCACGATACAGAGGAGTATTCACTAAGAATCGCAAAGCTTCCATAACCTTCGCAGGCCGTATGGTATCAGTCATATAATCATGATTGTATTCCATACGTCTTCTTAAGTGAATTTGTATCACATGAGTTTGATCAAAAGTCCTCGGTAGAGATGTCACAACATTATTAACAGAAATAGGTATATTGACAACGGCACCTTTAATCGAACTTTGGCCTTGATATCCCAATGGACGAATGGTCATAAAAGGCAATCGAGGCATTATTAGCCTTTCTTCAATAGGGGTTAAATTTTTTAAACAATCTGGTATATCCGGAAAGTCTAGACCATTTAACAAACATATTTTTGGTATGTTATTTTTGGCAATCCCATTTTTGCAAGTTAAGCAAAAATTGTAGTTTCCATCTTCAGAAGGAAACTTTTGCTTTAAAAAGAAAACAGATGTAGCATCTGGGTGAACTTGAGCTATAGTTCCGAAATTTAACTTGCGTACTTGATGTGGAAACCATAATCCCCCACAGCAAATACATATTTCGGTGGGACCTTTCTTTATATTTTCAAAATAAATGCTTCGAAAATCTCTTGAAATGCCACCATTTGCAAAAATATCAGAGACATTATTTTCTCTGTTTAATATATTTCGTTGGGACTGCCTTTCATTTTGAATTTGCCTATTTGTTAAGTTTTCTCTATGAATACGGACCAGATTTTGTTGTTGACGTCTCTGATTTAAAATTTGTTCCCTTGCACCCCTCCTGATAAGCTGTCGTCGTTGCGTTTCTCTATAACGTTCCTCTCTCCTTGTTTCAGGATTTCTTCTTGAACGTTCTCTTTGTATCTGATCACGTATGCGCTCTAAATGTCTATAGTTAGGATTTCTTCTAAGTTCTCGGTGTACTACGGTATTATGAGACTGCTCATTTGACCGAATAATAGGGTTTTGGCGTCGAATTCTATGTTCTTGGGTATTCCTACTTTGCTCTTCAGAGCGAAATTGAGGATTTTGTCGCCGGGTTCTATGCTGATTGGTATCTATGATTTGTTCAGCTAACCTTATTTCGGGATTTTCCCGCCGAGACCTATGCTGAACAGTATTTATACTTTGCTCAGCAGACCGAAGATTTGGGTTCTCCCGGCGGGACCTATGTTCTCTGGTATTCCTACTTTGCTCTTCAGAGCGAAATTGAGGATTTTGTCGCCGGGTTCTATGCTGATTGGTATCTACGATTTGTTCAGCTAACCTTATTTCGGGATTTTCCCGCCGAGACCTATGCCGAGACCTATGCTGAACAGTATTTATACTTTGCTCAGCAGACCTAAGCTCTGGGTTTTCCCGCCGAGACCTATGCTGAACAGTATTTATACTTTGCTCAGCAGACCGAAGATTTGGGTTCTCCCGGCGGGACCTATGTTCTCGGGTATTCCTACTTTGCTCTTCAGAGCGAAATTGAGGATTTTGTCGCCGGGTTCTATGCTGATTGGTATCTATGATTTGTTCAGCTGACCTTATTTCGGGATTTTCCCGCCGAGACCTATGCTGAACAGTATTTATACTTTGCTCAGCAGACCGAACCTCTTGATTTTGTCGCCTTGTCCTATGTTGAACTGTATTGGTACTTTGTTCTGACAGGCGGACTTCTGGATCTAATCTGCGATTAGCCTGGCTTTGAGTATTATGTGATTGCTCACTAGCTCTATATAATGAGTTAGCCCGAAGAATCTGCATACGTCTTCTATTTTCAAGTCGACTTTGTACAACAGATCTTTTATTTAATCTAGGCATAATTTCTTAAAATTCAATCTTACTAAAGAAAATAAATAATTTAATCTTAATCTATTAAAAATCATCTATTAAAACAAGTGTGTAAATACTTTCTGATTTTTCTTCCGAATGACTCCTGTGTTCTCTTTTTAGGGTAACTTGCTGGTCTTCTTTCAGTCTTCTTTTCAAGTGGATGATGATATAGATTCGTTCTATATTTTATTATATTGATATGATTTATGATGCTAACACCACTATGGTAAATTTTCACTTAATTAATTAAAACTTCAGCTAAAAATGTAGACTTCACTACTCAAGTTATTTAGTGTAACTGAAAGTATAAACATCTAGCATAATAATATATAAATTATACATATACTCGTATAGTACATACATATATATATCTCTTAGAAATTAGTAATTTGCTTAATAGCCTTGAAAGTATTTACACGGAAAACTCCTACGTAAATTGCTTTTTTTAATGCTTTCTGAAACAAAGGAGTTCATCTTCCGCAAAAGTTCGCTCGTGAAGGCTAAACTATGTAGGTAGAAAATTTGTGAAAACAATTTTTAAGTATACCATATATCAAGGTTGAAAGTTTGAGTTGTTATGAATAGACACAGGTAGGTAAGCCATTTTTGTTTTAAAAATTATTCAATAACATTTGAGTAAGGGGATTTGCAGCCAAATACATTGAAAACAATTTTAAAGAATAAATACTAATTCCCATTAAATATATATGCTAAATATTGTAAATTATTAGGTCTATGTACACATCTGTGTCTTAATACCTAAACCGTCCATAAGCTATCTATGGAGCTTTGTAAATCGCGATTTTTTCGCATAAGCCAAATTAAAACAATTAATACTAATTTGGTCCATCTGAAAAGCAGGTTTTCTAATTGCGTGCCTTTGATACTAGACTACTATTAATTTACGTTAGTATTTCTTACTGACTTTCAAATATAGTTGGATTTTACATGTGCCTAAAAAATTTAATGTATAATATGTGACCTGGTCCACGAAAAAGGAGCTAACTTTCAAACAAGTTATGACTTTTTGGATTCTATCACGTGAAAAAGCATCTCATCTTCCATCCGAACCAACTAAAAAGTGAAAATTAATTTTTTGACACCTAAGCCCCCTTTCCGTTTTCCAGGTCACATATATGTATTCTTATAATATTTTAAAGATATCTTAGGAAGTACGCAATATACATATTCGGCGTAAAGTAAAAAGTAAAGGCAGAAATCGTGTTATTACATATGTATATGGGGGCCAACACGTTGACTTAAGTATGAACATATTTCCATGCAAATTTATTAAGGTAATTCAAAATTTGACCAATATATTCGGCACAAAGTCCACTAGAATTGTGAAAATCAAATAAGAGGTATGTGGGGGCAAGAAGAAATATTGGCTTGATTTTGCCCATTTTTGGCACAGACGAACACTGTTGGAAGGAACACATCTCCTATGAATATGTTTAGAATATCTGAGATATTTACCGATATTTTCAATAAAATGGTCTGATCTCGGTGATTTTTATTCGGGCTATGCTACACCAGAAATACAGTATTTGTGAAAAGTTTTGGTCCGTTATCTTCACTCGTGTTGAACTTATATACTTTAACGTGAACGAATCAGATGGACTTCAAAATTGTGGTATATGGGAAGTAGGCGTGGTTGTGAATATATTTCGCCCAATTTCGAACCATAGATGCTACGGAAATATTATACAGAGAAGGCATCAGATGGAACTCAAAATAGCGTTATATTGGAAGAAGGCGTGGTTGTGAACCGATTTCACCCCTATTTCGTACACGTCATCAAGGTGTTAAGAAAACATAATATACCGAATTTCATTGAAATCGGTCGAGGAGTTCCTGAGATATGGTTTTAGGTCCATAAGTGGGCGACGCCACGCCCATTTTCAATTTTTAAAAAAAGCTTGGGTGCAGCTTCTTTCTGCCATTTTTTCCGTAAAATTTAGTGTTTCTGACGTTTTTTGTTAGTCGGTTAACGCACTTTTAGTGATTTTCAACATAACCTTTGTATGGGAAGTGGGCGTGGTTATTATCCGATTTCTTCCATTTTTGAACTGTTTATGGAAATGCCTGAAGGAAACGGCTCTGTAGAGTTTGGTTGACATAGCTATAGTAGTTTCTGAGATATATACAAAAAACTTAGTAGGGGGCGGGGCCACGCCCACTTTTCCAAAAAAATTACGTCCACATATGCCCCTCCTTAATGCGATCCTTTGTGCCAAATTTCACTTTAATATCTTTATTTATGGCTTAGTTATGACACTTTATAGGTTTTCGGTTTTCGCCATTTTGTGGGCGTGGCAGTTGGCCGATTTTGCCCATCTTCGAACTTAACCTTCTTATGGAGCCAACAAATACGTGTACCAAGTTTCAGCATGATATCTCAATTTTTACTTGCACGGACGGAGTTACAGCTTGCGGACGGACAGACGGACGGACAGACGGACGGACAGACAGACATCCGGATTTCAACTCTACTCGTCACCCTGATCACTTTGGTATATATAACCCCATATCTGACTCTTTTAGTTTTAGGACTTACAAACAACCGTTATGTGAACAAAACTATAATACTCTCCTTAGCAACTTGTTGCGAGAGTATAAAAAAGAGAGAGGCCGAAATGCATGAGTATGAAGAGATTGCAAAGCTGGCCCAAAGCGGTAATGCACAAAAACTCTACGAAAAGATGCGGCGACTAACAGAAGGCTTCAAGACCAGAGCATACTCTTATAGAACCCACAGAGGCAATTTAGTGACTGTTGGCCAGCGCATACAGAAATTATAGAGGGAACACTTCTCCGGCCTGTATGTAATAATGTAATAAATTTTTAAGTAGTTTATATACATATTTTATATACGAGTATGTGACAGGTATTTATGCCATTTATTCGTGAAATGAAATTCCAGTTTTCTAAACCGTTAGGATGCACAATTTTCCAAAGGAGGTGTGAAAAATAGGATTCATTTAAGAGTGTGAAATGTGTTTTGCAACACCCCTGCTACGACTGGGACATAGACTATTCCACTTTTTTTGTTTACTCAATAATAAATACAATACAAATGTCGCCTAAAGTCTTTCTTTCATAATATTTCAATACATTCTGTTAGGCATAAATTTGTGTTACACATTCGTATGTTGGCGTATTTTCATTATGTAATTGAAAATATATGTCATTTATTGACAGCAAGAGCGCGACATGGACAATAAGAGGACATGTGTTGCGTCAAGCGACAAATTTATACCTAAAATAAAAATAATATATGAATTGTAGAAAAATGAATTATAAAAATTATAAAATGTTGAATTCTATTGTTATTATATACTTACCTTAATAATACATTTTTAATACTAAGATATTACTCACCTTACTTACCTCAATGTAATCTGTTACAATATTTAACGAAAGTTGAAAATTACCATACTTACCCCTTTTTTAAGACAGATGAACATTACCACTAGTTTAAGCCGTTAGTTAAGATTTAGGCAAAGCAACTAAATGAAATTAAATAAATGTTCTATTGTAATTGAACCGTGAAACCGAACGCACGCGTCTTTCATCTTTTTCGCTAATTATACATATCGTTATAGTGACAGGCAATTAGGATTTAAATTAATTCGCGCATTCCCAAGTAACTTTTCGTGTCTCAAAAACTCTTGAGAATTGGAAGATGAACTTGAAGGAAAAAACATACTTAAATATAATACAGTTTTGTGAGTAAGGTTTAGGAGTAAGGTAATTATTAAGTCTCTTAATGTTCGAAATCGGAGTATACGGATAATAATTTATCAAGCCCCAGGTACCAAATATGTTGAACGGAATGCCAGTGTTGACTTTTTACCGAAAATAGTGGTCAATATCTAAGATATGACAATGAAACTTCATCCTGCTGTGTTCGGTGTTAAAATGGGTTAAATCCATATATGTCCACACATATTTAACATAAGGAATTTCTAAGCTCCGACTGATTTCTTAAAATAATGTAACATTATGCCCTTTTAGGTATATAGGGTGTATAAATTCCATGCAGATAGAAATACTTAACTTCTTCCCTATCTCAGAAAAGGCACTTCTGACTGATAAGTTGCATCAACGCAAAGTCTCAATTCATAAAAAGTGGAATTAAATAGACTAAACTCGAATTAATTCTGAAGGTTCCACTCAAACGAACACATCATATAATACCACTAATGTGGTTATCAATCAGACATTTAATTTCTTTTCACTTTGCAAACATAACTTCGAGGCAACCAAACTGTGCTACACACTGCTCAGTGGAATCATTAAAACCACGTTAACGTAATCAGCCAAATTAGCGGCCCGCAGCTTTGCTTTGTGGCCGTTTTTGACGCTGTAGATTAACGGCGGTGTTGGCGTTCTGCCTTACAATTATTCGAATATGTTTACGAATGCATCAAGCGGCGACAGGCAGACACTCTGAAATCCTAATTAATAATAATCCGTTGGTAATGTAGTATCAGTTAGAAATTATGAAAATAAGCACTGAAAATACCAGCGCAGAGCGTGCAAAACGCTTGTGCGTAGTTATACTATATGTGACGTCGAAGGGAAATGAAAGGTATATGCGCACAATGCTTTCAACTCATTATATAGGAGGCATACGTAATTTGCTCTTCTGCACTACAACAACTTGATAAAGTAAAGGAGGCTTAATCACATTATATTTTCACAGCGGAAATTGAAAGCCATCATTATCATCATCAAAACTAAAAAGAGAAAAATTGAGAAAATATTAAAATGAAGCTTGAAAAGGTGTAAATAATTCAATAAAAGCGGACAATTAAAAACCTAAAAATTGTAAGTGTTTTATTGAAATCCGAAAAATTGTGCAGTAACAGGCAGTACCTTCTGTTTTCACATATAAATAACGGATACAATCATAGTAACTTATTGTACCTATATTATTATACACTAACACCACCAACACTTACAGAGCCAATTATAAACAGGTATGCAAACACAAATGTACAAATGTATAGTACATACGGAAATTATAGAGAAAACACTTCTCCAGCCTGATGAATGGAAGTGCAAGCATACGATAGAGCAGAGGTTCCATTGCTCGACTACGAAGAATTTCAAATAGCAATTGCCCGTCTGAAAAACAACAAAGCAGCAGGAGTCGATGGATTACCGGCATGCTCGACTATGATATATGATATCGATATCATCGGCAATATAACCACGCCGTTGGTTGTGCTTTCTTCAGGCTGGAGAAAGAAGCAAAGCAAATTGGTCTGGTAGTGAACGAGGGTAAGACGAAAGATCTGCTGTCTTTAAGCAAACAGTCGTCGCACTCGTCACATGGTTCCCGCGTCACTGCTGACAGCCATTACTTCGAAGTCGTAGTTTTTATCTATCTTGGAATAATTATTAACACTAACAACAATGTCAGCCTTGAAATCCAACGCAGAATTAATCTTGCCAACAGGTGTCCAAAATCTGATAACTCATTTTAAAATTTAGTCATCGCTCTTATCAAGAATTTCATATTGCAACTTTATATTGACGTTCACTTATATATATAATTTATATATATTTATAGTTTTCTTGATCTTTACTTTACTGCCATCAGCTCTCGCTTTTGTTTATGTTGAAAATTTGAGGAACTAGTTCGCGTATATACAGACAGAATAAAGTAAAATTACAACAAAAAATTTAAGCATCAAATGAAAAAGCTAATTACTATTATTATTCTCGTGATCTTTGCCAATAAAGCCGTGCAATAAATCCCGTGTTATTATGTGCCAACGAGCTAACATCCGCACTCAATTGACGGGCTCTCTGCGGCTTTCCAAGTTATTTAGTGACATCCGGCTTTCCATATTGCAAGCGGCTTTACACATCATCAAATTCAATCTGCAGCCACATATTTTTTCGGGCTCACTCAATTGCTGTTTTTTTCTCTTGAGCCTTTTATCCGTACTTGTGCCAAATTAATGCGATTCAGCCTACTACTTTTCACATGTGACCGCACCAGTAGCGGCAACGAATTTGCCTTTTAGCCCCGAATCAATATTATGACCGGCATAGTTGACTGGGTTTAAATTAGCCAGTGCCTGTTGGTTTTCTCCATACAAGCATTTCACATATACAAAGAGGGTACTTGGCTAGACGGCAAGTTATGAATAATATCTACTTATGTTGTGCAACCTTACGTATTCAAAAAGGCTGTAATGAATTAGTTCGACTTTTATGCAAAACTCTTAAGGGGGGAGCCTGCTTTAGGAGGCTCAAAAAATCGATTTTTTTTTTATTGCTTAAATCTGTTCCTAATATATCTAAGAATATGTCTGTCAATTTTGTAAAGACAATTCGGATTATTTTCGAAGATACAGCACTAAAAGCAGTCAGGCGCAGAGCAGGTATACGAGCGTTCGGCTAGATACTCTCTCTCTCTCTCGAACAGCTTATTTTGAGGAAGAAGGTCTACTTTATGGTCCAGGAATAGCTGATTAGCGTATTATTGCTGTAAGTAATCAAAAAGTACTATTTTTTCCGACCATAAACTTTAAAGCGCGTTTTCTCGAGTTTTCATTTTTGGGATTTTCCAAAATTGGCGGGCAAAATTACAAAAAAAGTATTCAACCAATCGTATAAAACCAAAACTTATTAGATTCAGTATCTTATTACCTCCTCTGTGAACCTAAAAAGTTCTTGAAAGCAAAATTCTAAACTATTTTTTTGGTAAATTGAAGTTAGGTTTTTTGGTGAAAAATGCAATTTTAGGTTCACATAGAAGAAGGACTAATGAAAATTAATTATCCATTGGATTTTTTTGTTTCAGACAAAAATTTCGACCTACAATTTTTCCGCCAATTGGACACTTCAATTGCGCGGTGGTGCACAAAAGTAGATGAAAGTGGGCTGTATTTCGATATTTTAAATTTAAAAAAATGTTTTTTGTAAGTTTAAAAACGTAATAAAATGATGTAAAAATTTCATTACATTTGCTTGTTTTTTTCTATCCTAAAAAAACTCACGAAAAACTGCCTTTTTTAGGCCTCCTAAAGCAGGCTCCCCCCTTAATGCAATGAAGTTATAAATTGAATAGCTTTTCTTTTATATCCATTATATTTTTATTTGCCAGTTTGTCAAAGTATAATTGATTTCAGCAACACTGAGTTATAAAAGTGTTCGATTACTGAGTATGAAATTTCTATCACATATTTTTATTGAATTAAAATTTGGTTTAATCTTAAGAAAGTATGATAGGAAGCCTTTTACTGATGCGACGCAATTATTTGTCTCTAAGTACTTTCAACGCATTATGTATAATATTTGGGTATTCCGTTAAAGTTGCATTTGATGAGAAAGTCTTAGAAAAAGGAATACCAAAAAAATGCAGGCATTTTAAACCAAAATTGGTCAGCACATATGCATATATAAGTATGAGTGATTTCGAAGAGAAAATATGAGAATTGCATACGTATTGCATGTTTTGCCTTTAGTGTGTGTGAGAAACTGTTTTTGGAGTTCACGCATCTAAAGTTTGCGGAATCACTAGCCCCATCTGCGGTAAACTGTAAATAATTTGTCAATTGGAAAAGTTATAAGAATTTCTATTGACAACACTTTCAATAAAAATAGTTTGAAGCTTTGTATATAGTTAAGCAAAATTGAGAAACTTCTTTGTTGAAATGTTAGTATTGCTAGCAATCATTTCATGTGATTTCTTATTTGAGAATACATATTTTATGTAAGTTTCTTTACTTGCGAAAGGCACGACTAAAACGAATCTAATGTCTATTAGGATAGGTTTGAAAGAAAATACTTTCAATTATTCGTTATTAATTTTAGCAGAGAGTCATTTCAATTAAGACCACTGCCGTATTAATTCGATGAGAATATCTAAAAACTAAATGCTTCAAGGAGTCAGACTTATTTAGGTTATAGTAGCAATAACTTTATTATTTTAAGCAAATATTTTCATTCTGGAATCGCGATTAAAACTAGAGCCATATAAATTTAAAATAAACACTGGGATGAATAAAAATTATTCTTAAGGAACGACTATATTGCAAAGTCAAGCATCTGTTGGCTGATCTGATAACTGCGTTAAAACGTGCAGTTAGTTGAGATCGGTAGAGGGAGCCCATACAACTCCCGAGTATACAGATTCTTTTGATTATTTGCTCTGAACAAAACTGACGTCATCTGTCAACATTTTATTTTAAATAATAAAGAGTAAATGCAAAAAATTAATTAAATCTGTTCGATACGATGAGAGAAAATTTGTGAAAGGCACAATTTTGTTGGAAAATTCAATATTGATGTAAATTTTGAAATTTGCTTTATTTTCCACACATTTTCTGTGTAAATTTCTACTCCAACTTCCACTAACTATTTCCGAACTGTGTATAGAATTCTATTTTCAACCCTTGTTATAGGCCAACAGTAATTATACGGCTATAAAAATGATTTGTCGCATTGTAGAAATGACAACTTTGTGTCATTAAATTATTCTCAATTAATATAAATGCATACCTTTCTTTCTAATTTTTAATTTGCTCGTATTTGCCAAATGTTTTGTACATTTTCAATATGTCTCGTTTATTTTTGCCATAGTGAATGCGGACTATTTTGTAAATTATTGACTTACTTTAGCAGACTGGGAACATTTGTTACAAACATTTATATTGTTGTTGCAACTTTTCAATAAAAATAAATTTTACACCCAAGCCAAGAGCTAAAATGCTATTGTGAACAAGAAGAGACAGGGTTGACATTTGCTGGGCCGCTGAGCGGACTTGAAAACTTGTATTTCATAGTAAATACTATGTATGTGGTAACAAACTGAAGCGTTTAAATACAAATGCAAAAAATGTGCATGTATCTTCCTATCACATACATATAAACACAAATGCTCCTATAGAATTGTTTCGTAAACTATTTAAACAATGGCAATGCGCCTGCGCATATGCTATGTAAAAAAGAGCAAACGCATGATTGACAATAGAATTTATATAGCAAAGCGAAAAATTTACACAGAAATTTTAATTAAATCCCAATTCCTTACCTATGTGCTAAAGTGAAAAAAACTTTTCCTTTATTAGTTCGGGAACTACGTTATTTATTAATTTCAATTATAAATTTGATGTATCTTTTCATACTGCTATAAAAATTTGTCAAAATTTGGTAAAATGAAATGTACAATTTGGATGGTAAATTAAAATTAATATTTTCAAAAATTAAAAGTTTTACGACTTAGGATAATAACGATGAGGAGGACAGGGCGTATAAGTGACATTATTGGTAATATGGTACACATCTAAACTTCGTAGGTAGTATTCATATATATTATGTTTCAAGAGTAAGACGAATACGAAGAAGGTTTAACTACATTATGACATAAACAAGAATCAGTTGTTATCACTAATTTAATTTTATATTACCATTCAAAAATCTTTAAGCAAAAATGCGTAGCAAAACCTGATGCATTTTGGAAAGAGCATTTCTCACATTTCTTCAAAGTCCATTTTCATACAACTTGTAAGACTTAGCCCAAAGATACCGCTGTTTTTTTCACCAACCGAAAATAGAAAACTATTTCTTTTGTTTCGAAAATATAATTTTATTGAATACAATTTATTTAAAGTCTCACAAAAACTCAATATAACAATATTTAAAACAGATGTGACGAAAAAAAGATGTCGAACTGCGCGCAGTCGTCGTTTCCGTGCGATCGTGGTATCGATAAAGAGGCTGGACCGCTAGCCGTTGACCCTTTTTGTTGATATTAGAGTCGGGTGTTGGCCAACTGTTGGATCCAAAATTGCGGTGTAATTGTGGATGATATATAGTGTGTGTGGTATTGGTGTGTGGTGTAGTAATGTCAAATGGTGTGTTGTGAAAATGGTGAATACGGTGTGTCATGCCAATCACATTTGTATGAACAGAAGCTTCGGATTAAAATGCCACGGGAAGGCTCCAAAGCTATATAACCATAACATCAGTAATCATATCAACAAGGCAGCAAGAAATATGTAAAAAAAAAAGTTGCCCACACTGAAAAAATATATGTTAATATATGTGTTATGTGTTGGTACCTGCCAGCCAAATAACAACTTGATCTCTTTCAATTCATGCCGCTGAACTACATATTTTATTTTGATTCCGGTTGTTTGTATCACCTAAAACGATATGTAATATATATATATATATATATATATGTATATATATGTACAATTCGTCTATCCGTCTGCTCATCTAAACGAAAACTTGAGTAAAAATTATGATAGCTTGATGAAACTTATTAGCACTTCTTCATATGCCAGGACAAAGTGGTAAGATAAGATAATAACCACGCCCACTCATCATATGGTGGTTATGTTGTAAACTACTAAAAATACGATAACTCCCTTAATAAATGCAACTCAACCCGCATAAACCACCCACCTTAAAGTATCGGGTGATTTTTTTGAGGTTAGGATTTTCATGCATTAGTATTTGACAGATCACGTGGGATTTCAGACATGGTGTCAAAGAGAAAGATGCTCAGTATGCTTTGACATTTCATCATGAATAGACTTACTAACGAGCAACGCTTGCAAATCATTGAATTTTATTACCAAAATCAGTGTTCGGTTCGAAATGTGTTTCGCGCTTTACGTCCGATTTATGGTCTACATAATCGACCAAGTGAGCAAACAATTAATGCGATTGTGACCAAGTTTCGCACTCAGTTTACTTTATTGGACATTAAACCAACCATGCATCCCGAAAAATGCACTGTTTGGTGTGGTTTGTACGCTGGTGGAATCATTGGACCGTATTTTTTCAAAGATGCTGTTGGACGCAACGTTACGGTGAATGGCGATCGCTATCGTTCGATGCTAACAAACTTTTTGTTGCCAAAAATGGAAGAACTGAACTTGGTTGACATGTGGTTTCAACAAGATGGCGCTACATGCCACACAGCTCGCGATTCTATGGCCATTTTGAGGGAAAACTTCGGAGAATAATTCATCTCAAGAAATGGACCCGTAAGTTGGCCACCAAGATCATGCGATTTAACGCCTTTAGACTATTTTTTGTGGGGCTACGTCAAGTCTAAAGTCTACAGAAATAAGCCAGCAACTATTCCAGCTTTGGAAGACAACATTTCCGAAGAAATTCCGGCTATTCCGGCCGAAATGCTCGAAAAAGTTGCCCTAAATTGGACTTTCCGAATGGACCACCTAAGACGCAGCCGCGGTCAACATTTAAATGAAATTATCTTCAAAAAGTAAATGTCATGAACCAATCTAACGTTTCAAATAAAGAACCGATGAGATTTTGCAAATTTTATGCGTTTTTTTTTTTTAAAAAGTTATCAAGCTCTTAAAAAATCACCCGATACAATCCTATACCTTAGACTCTACTTGATCAATGAAAATTATTCACTTCTACTACTTCTTTTTATTCTTTCATTTTACAGTATATATGTAAATTGAATATTAATGAAGTTATACGAAAACAACTTTGCATCAATAGTGCTCTCAAAGTTTTTCAACTTATACCTAGAAATTGTCAAAAACTAACTAAAGCTTTTAAGCACATCAAATAT
>NW_026090269.1:0-12503 GCF_024586455.1 Bactrocera neohumeralis
TTACTTCACCTATTTAAGTTAATTAACCTTCTTCATCTTACTGAAGTGGCTATAAAGCCATAACGGCAGTGCATTTGGAAGAATTCCACAATCTTATATTTGGGTATAAAGTCGATATTCTTGTATATACACACTTAGCAATTGATATTGAGTTTCTCTAAATCATTTACTTCACTTATTTAAGTTAATTAACCTTCTTCATCTTACTGAAGTGGCTATAAAGCCATAACGGCAGTGCATTTGGAAGAATTCCACAATCTTATATTTGGGTACAAAGTCGATATTCTTGTATATACACACTTAGCAATTTATATTGAGTTTCTCTAAATCATTTACTTCACCTATTTAAGTTAATTAACCTTCTTCATCTTACTGAAGCGGATGTAAAGCCATAACGGCATATTCTTGTATATACACTTTAAGCAATCGATATTGAGTTTTTCTAAATCATTTACTTCACTTATTTAAGTTAATTAACCTTCTTCATCTTACTGAAGTGGATATAAAGTTATAACGGCAGTGCATTTGGAAGAATTCCACAATCTTATATTTAGGTATAAAGTCGATATTCTTGTATATACACTTTTAGCAATCGATATTGAGTTTCTAAATCATTTACTTCACTTATTTAAGTTAATTAACCTTCTTCATCTTACTGAAGTGGATATAAAGCCATAACGGCAGTGCATTTGGAAGAATTCCACCT
The DNA here is from genome assembly GCF_024586455.1 of Bactrocera neohumeralis. Classification (NCBI taxonomy): domain Eukaryota; kingdom Metazoa; phylum Arthropoda; class Insecta; order Diptera; family Tephritidae; genus Bactrocera; species Bactrocera neohumeralis. The sequence continues at coordinate 707 of NW_026090269.1, forward strand.
TCTTATATTTAGGTATAAAGTTTCTTCAAATCATTTACTTCACTTATTTAAGTTAATTAACCTTCTTCATCTTACTGAAGTGGATATAAAGTCTTAACGGCAGTGCATTTGGAAAAATTCCACAATCTTATATTTAGGTATAACAGTCGATATTTTTATCGAGCATTTCGGAATATTGAATTTCTTGAAATAGGTTCTTCAAATCATTTACTTCACTTATTTAAGTTAATTAACCTTCTTCATCTTACTGAAGTGGATATAAAGTTATAACGGCAGTGCATTTGGAAGAATTCCACAATCTTATATTTAGGTATAAAGTCGATATTCTTGTATATACACTTTTAGCAATCGATATTGAGTTTCCTCAAATCATTTACTTCACTTATTTAAGTTAATTAACCTTCTTCATCTTACTGATTTTTGGATATAAAGTTATAAACGCATTTGGAAGAATCGAACTTATATTTGGGTATAAAGTCGTGTAACGATATTGGAACAGTTAATTAACCTTCTTCATCTTTCCACAACGCAGTCATTTGGATGATTCCACCAGCGTACAAAAGTCGATATTCTTGTATATACACACTTAGCAATTGATATTGAGTTTCTCTAAATCATTTACTTCACTTATTTAAGTTAATTAACCTTCTTCATCTTACTGAAGTGGATATAAAGTTATAACGGCAGTGCATTTGGAAGAATTCCACAATCTTATATTTAGGTATAAAGTCGATATTCTTGTATATACACACTTAGCAATCGATATTGAGTTTCTTAAATCATTTACTTCACTTATTTAAGTTAATTAACCTTCTTCATCTTACTGAAGTGGATATAAAGTTATAACGGCAGTGCATTTGGAAGAATTCCACAATCTTATATTTAGGTATAAAGTCGATATTCTTGTATATACACTTTAAGCAATCGATATTGAGTTTTTCTAAATCATTTACTTCACTTATTTAAGTTAATTAACCTTCTTCATCTTACTGAAGTGGATATAAAGTTATAACGGCAGTGCATTTGGAAGAATTCCACAATCTTATATTTGGGTACAAAGTCGATATTCTTGTATATACACACTTAGCAATTGATATTGAGTTTCTCTAAATCATTTACTTCACTTATTTAAGTTAATTAACCTTCTTCATCTTACTGAAGTGGATATAAAGTTATAACGGCAGTGCATTTGGAAGAATTCCACAATCTTATATTTGGGTACAAAGTCGATATTCTTGTATATATACACTTAGCAATCGATATTGAGTTTCTTCAAATCATTTACTTCACTTATTTAAGTTAATTAACCTTCTTCATCTTACTGAAGTGGATATAAAGTTATAACGGCAGTGCATTTGGAAGAATTCCACAATCTTATATTTGGGTACAAAGTCGATATTCTTGTATATACACATTTAGCAATCGATATTGAGTTTCTTCAAATCATTTACTTCACTTATTTAAGTTAATGAACCTTCTTTAGCTTACTGAAGCGGATATAAAGCCATAACGGCAGTGCATTTGGAAGAATTTCACCTTCTTATATTTAGGTATAAAGTCGATATTCTTGTATATACACTTTAAGCAATCGATATTGAGTTTCTTCAAATCATTTACTTCACTTATTTAAGTTAATTAACCTTCTTCATCTTACTGAAGTGGATATAAAGTTATAACGGCAGTGCATTTGGAAGAATTCCACAATCTTATATTTAGGTATAAAGTCGATATTCTTGTATATACACTTTAAGCAATCGATATTGAGTTTTTCTAAATCATTTACTTCACTTATTTAAGTTAATTAACCTTCTTCATCTTACTGAAGTGGATATAAAGTTATAACGGCAGTGCATTTGGAAGAATTCCACAATCTTATATTTAGGTATAAAGTCGATATTCTTGTATATACACTTCTTTTCTCTAAATCATTTACTTCACTTATTTAAGTTAATTAACCTTCTTCATCTTACTGAAGTGGATATAAAGCCATAACGGCAGTGCATTTGGAAGAATTCCACAATCTTATATTTAGGTATAAAGTCGATATTCTTGTATATACACACTTAGCAATTGATATTGAGTTTTTCTAAATCATTTACTTCACTTATTTAAGTTAATTAACCTTCTTCATCTTACTGAAGTGGATATAAAGTTATAACGGCAGTGCATTTGGAAGAATTCCACAATCTTATATTTGGGTACAAAGTCGATATTCTTGTATATACACTTTAAGCAATCGATATTGAGTTTTTCTAAATCATTTACTTCACTTATTTAAGTTAATTAACCTTCTTCATCTTACTGAAGTGGATATAAAGTTATAACGGCAGTGCATTTGGAAGAATTCCACAATCTTATATTTGGGTATAAAGTCGATATTCTTGTATATACACTTTAGCAATCGATATTGAGTTTCTTCTAAATCATTTACTTCACTTATTTAAGTTAATTAACCTTCTTCATCTTACTGAAGTGGATATAAAGTTATAACGGCAGTGCATTTGGAAGAATTCCACAATCTTATATTTAGGTATAAAGTCGATATTCTTGTATATACACACTTAGCAATTGATATTGAGTTTCTCTAAATCATTTACTTCACTTATTTAAGTTAATTAACCTTCTTCATCTTACTGAAGTGGATATAAAGTTATAACGGCAGTGCATTTGGAAGAATTCCACAATCTTATATTTAGGTATAAAGTCGATATTCTTGTATATACACACTTAGCAATCGATATTGAGTTTCTTTAAATCATTTACTTCACCTATTTAAGTTAATTAACCTTCTTCATCTTACTGAAGTGGATATAAAACCAAAACGGCAGTGCATTTGGAAGAATTCCACAATCTTATATTTAGGTATAAAGTCGATATTCTTGTATATACACATTTAGCAATCGATATTGAGTTTCTTCAAATCATTTACTTCACTTATTTAAGTTAATTAACCTTCTTCATCTTACTGAAGTGGATATAAAGCCATAACGGCAGTGCATTTGGAAGAATTCCACAATCTTATATTTGGGTACAAAGTCGATATTCTTGTATATACACACTTAGCAATTGATATTGAGTTTCTCTAAATCATTTACTTCACTTATTTAAGTTAATTAACCTTCTTCATCTTACTGAAGTGGATATAAAGTTATAACGGCAGTGCATTTGGAAGAATTCCACAATCTTATATTTGGGTACAAAGTCGATATTCTTGTATATACACACTTAGCAAATGATATTGAGTTTCTCTAAATCATTTACTTCACTTATTTAAGTTAATTAACCTTCTTCATCTTACTGAAGTGGATATAAAGTTATAACGGCAGTGCATTTGGAAGAATTCCACAATCTTATATTTAGGTATAAAGTCGATATTCTTGTATATACACACTTAGCAATCGATATTGAGTTTCTTTAAATCATTTACTTCACCTATTTAAGTTAATTAACCTTCTTCATCTTACTGAAGTGGATATAAAACCAAAACGGCAGTGCATTTGGAAGAATTCCACAATCTTATATTTAGGTATAAAGTCGATATTCTTGTATATACACATTTAGCAATCGATATTGAGTTTCTTCTAAATCATTTACTTCACTTATTTAAGTTAATTAACCTTCTTCATCTTACTGAAGTGGATATAAAGTTATAACGGCAGTGCATTTGGAAGAATTCCACAATCTTATATTTAGGTATAAAGTCGATATTCTTGTATATACACACTTAGCAATCGATATTGAGTTTCTCTAAATCATTTACTTCACTTATTTAAGTTAATTAACCTTCTTCATCTTACTGAAGTGGATATAAAGTTATAACGGCAGTGCATTTGGAAGAATTCCACAATCTTATATTTAGGTATAAAGTCGATATTCTTGTATATACACGTTAGCAATCGATATTGAGTTTTTCTAAATCATTTACTTCACTTATTTAAGTTAATTAACCTTCTTCATCTTACTGAAGTGGATATAAAGCCATAACGGCAGTGCATTTGGAAGAATTCCACAATCTTATATTTAGGTATAAAGTCGATATTCTTGTATATACACATTTAGCAATTGATATTGAGTTTCTTCAAATCATTTACTTCACTTATTTAAGTTAATTAACCTTCTTCATCTTACTGAAGTGGATATAAAGTTATAACGGCAGTGCATTTGGAAGAATTCCACAATCTTATATTTAGGTATAAAGTCGATATTCTTGTATATACACACTTAGCAATTGATATTGAGTTTCTCTAAATCATTTACTTCACTTATTTAAGTTAATTAACCTTCTTCATCTTACTGAAGTGGATATAAAGCCATAACGGCAGTGCATTTGGAAGAATTCCACAATCTTATATTTAGGTATAAAGTCGATATTCTTGTATATACACACTTAGCAATTGATATTGAGTTTCTCTAAATCATTTACTTCACTTATTTAAGTTAATTAACCTTCTTCATCTTACTGAAGTGGATATAAAGCCATAACGGCAGTGCATTTGGAAGAATTCCACAATCTTATATTTAGGTATAAAGTCGATATTCTTGTATATACACACTTAGCAATTGATATTGAGTTTCTCTAAATCATTTACTTCACTTATTTAAGTTAATTAACCTTCTTCATCTTACTGAAGTGGATATAAAGTTATAACGGCAGTGCATTTGGAAGAATTCCACAATCTTATATTTGGGTATAAAGTCGATATTCTTGTATATACACACTTAGCAATTGATATTGAGTTTNTCTAAATCATTTACTTCACTTATTTAAGTTAATTAACCTTCTTCATCTTACTGAAGTGGATATAAAGTTATAACGGCAGTGCATTTGGAAGAATTCCACAATCTTATATTTAGGTATAAAGTCGATATTCTTGTATATACACTTTAAGCAATCGATATTGAGTTTTTCTAAATCATTTACTTCACTTATTTAAGTTAATTAACCTTCTTCATCTTACTGAAGTGGATATAAAGTTATAACGGCAGTGCATTTGGAAGAATTCCACAATCTTTTATTTAGGTATAAAGTCGATATTCTTGTATATACACACTTAGCAATTGATATTGAGTTTCTCTAAATCATTTACTTCACTTATTTAAGTTAATTAACCTTCTTCATCTTACTGAAGTGGATATAAAGCCATAACGGCAGTGCATTTGGAAGAATTCCACAATCTTATATTTAGGTATAAAGTCGATATTCTTGTATATACACACTTAGCAATTGATATTGAGTTTCTCTAAATCATTTACTTCACTTATTTAAGTTAATTAACCTTCTTCATCTTACTGAAGTGGATATAAAGCCATAACGGCAGTGCATTTGGAAGAATTCCACAATCTTATATTTAGGTATAAAGTCGATATTCTTGTATATACACACTTAGCAATTGATATTGAGTTTCTCTAAATCATTTACTTCACTTATTTAAGTTAATTAACCTTCTTCATCTTACTGAAGTGGATATAAAGTTATAACGGCAGTGCATTTGGAAGAATTCCACAATCTTATATTTAGGTATAAAGTCGATATTCTTGTATATACACGTTAGCAATCGATATTGAGTTTTTCTAAATCATTTACTTCACTTATTTAAGTTAATTAACCTTCTTCATCTTACTGAAGTGGATATAAAGTTATAACGGCAGTGCATTTGGAAGAATTCCACAATCTTATATTTGGGTACAAAGTCGATATTCTTGTATATACACACTTAGCAATTGATATTGAGTGTCTCTAAATCATTTACTTCACTTATTTAGGTTAACTAAACTCCTTCATCTTACTGAAGTGGATATAAAGCCATAACGGCAGTGCATTTGGGAGAATTCCACAATCTTATATTTAGGTATAAAGTCGATATTCTTGTATATACACATTTAGCAATCGATATTGAGTTTCTTCAAATCATTTACTTCACTTATTTAAGTTAATTAACCTTCTTCATCTTACTGAAGTGGATATAAAGTTATAACGGCAGTGCATTTGGAAGAATTCCACAATCTTATATTTGGGTACAAAGTCGATATTCTTGTATATACACACTTAGCAATTGATATTGAGTTTCTCTAAATCATTTACTTCACTTATTTAAGTTAATTAACCTTCTTCATCTTACTGAAGTGGATATAAAGTTATAACGGCAGTGCATTTGGAAGAATTCCACAATCTTATATTTGGGTATAAAGTCGATATTCTTGTATATACACACTTAGCAATTGATATTGAGTTTCTTCAAATCATTTACTTCACTTATTTAAGTTAATTAACCTTCTTCATCTTACTGAAGTGGATATAAAGTTATAACGGCAGTGCATTTGGAAGAATTCCACAATCTTATATTTGGGTACAAAGTCGATATTCTTGTATATACACACTTAGCAATTGATATTGAGTTTCTCTAAATCATTTACTTCACTTATTTAAGTTAATTAACCTTCTTCATCTTACTGAAGTGGATATAAAGTTATAACGGCAGTGCATTTGGAAGAATTCCACAATCTTATATTTAGGTATAAAGTCGATATTCTTGTATATACACTTTAAGCAATCGATATTGAGTTTCTNCAAATCATTTACTTCACTTATTTAAGTTAATTAACCTTCTTCATCTTACTGAAGTGGATATAAAGTTATAACGGCAGTGCATTTGGAAGAATTCCACAATCTTATATTTAGGTATAAAGTCGATATTCTTGTATATACACACTTAGCAATTGATATTGAGTTTTTCTAAATCATTTACTTCACTTATTTAAGTTAATTAACCTTCTTCATCTTACTGAAGTGGATATAAAGCCATAACGGCAGTGCATTTGGAAGAATTCCACAATCTTATATTTAGGTATAAAGTCGATATTCTTGTATATACACTTTAGGCAATCGATATTGAGTTTCTCTAAATCATTTACTTCACTTATTTAAGTTAATTAACCTTCTTCATCTTACTGAAGTGGATATAAAGTTATAACGGCAGTGCATTTGGAAGAATTCCACAATCTTATATTTAGGTATAAAGTCGATATTCTTGTATATACACACTTAGCAATCGATATTGAGTTTCTTTAAATCATTTACTTCACTTATTTAAGTTAATTAACCTTCTTCATCTTACTGAAGTGGATATAAAGTTATAACGGCAGTGCATTTGGAAGAATTCCACAATCTTATATTTGGGTATAAAGTCGATATTCTTGTATATACACTTTAGCAATCGATATTGAGTTTCTTCTAAATCATTTACTTCACTTATTTAAGTTAATTAACCTTCTTCATCTTACTGAAGTGGATATAAAGCCATAACGGCAGTGCATTTGGAAGAATTCCACAATCTTATATTTAGGTATAAAGTCGATATTCTTGTATATACACACTTAGCAATCGATATTGAGTTTCTTTAAATCATTTACTTCACTTATTTAAGTTAATTAACCTTCTTCATCTTACTGAAGTGGATATAAAGTTATAACGGCAGTGCATTTGGAAGAATTCCACAATCTTATATTTGGGTATAAAGTCGATATTCTTGTATATACACACTTAGCAATCGATATTGAGTTTCTTTAAATCATTTACTTCACTTATTTAAGTTAATTAACCTTCTTCATCTTACTGAAGTGGATATAAAGCCATAACGGCAGTGCATTTGGAAGAATTCCACAATCTTATATTTAGGTATAAAGTCGATATTCTTGTATATACACACTTAGCAATTGATATTGAGTTTCTTCAAATCATTTACTTCACTTATTTAAGTTAATTAACCTTCTTCATCTTACTGAAGCGGATATAAAGCCATAACGGCAGTGCATTTGGAAGAATTCCACAATCTTATATTTAGGTATAAAGTCGATATTCTTGCATATACACACTTAGCAATCGATATTGAGTTTCTTTAAATCATTTACTTCACTTATTTAAGTTAATTAACCTTCTTCATCTTACTGAAGTGGATATAAAGCCATAACGGCAGTGCATTTGGAAGAATTCCACTAACTTATATTTAGGTATAAAGTCGATATTCTTGTATATACACACTTAGCAATTGATATTGAGTTTCTCTAAATCATTTACTTCACTTATTTAAGTTAATTAACCTTCTTCATCTTACTGAAGCGGATATAAAGCCATAACGGCAGTGCATTTGGAAGAATTCCACAATCTTATATTTGGGTATAAAGTCGATATTCTTGTATATACACACTTAGCAATTGATATTGAGTTTCTCTAAATCATTTACTTCACTTATTTAAGTTAATTAACCTTCTTCATCTTACTGAAGTGGATATAAAGTTATAACGGCAGTGCATTTGGAAGAATTCCACAATCTTATATTTAGGTATAAAGTCGATATTCTTGTATATACACACTTAGCAATTGATATTGAGTTTTTCTAAATCATTTACTTCACTTATTTAAGTTAATTAACCTTCTTCATCTTACTGAAGTGGATATAAAGTTATAACGGCAGTGCATTTGGAAGAATTCCACAATCTTATATTTAGGTATAAAGTCGATATTCTTGTATATACACTTAGCAATCGATATTGAGTTTTTCTAAATCATTTACTTCACTTATTTAAGTTAATTAACCTTCTTCATCTTACTGAAGTGGATATAAAGTTATAACGGCAGTGCATTTGGAAGAATTCCACAATCTTATATTTAGGTATAAAGTCGATATTCTTGTATATACACACTTAGCAATCGATATTGAGTTTTTCTAAATCATTTACTTCACTTATTTAAGTTAATTAACCTTCTTCATCTTACTGAAGTGGATATAAAGTTATAACGGCAGTGCATTTGGAAGAATTCCACAATCTTATATTTAGGTATAAAGTCGATATTCTTGCATATACACACTTAGCAATCGATATTGAGTTTCTTTAAATCATTTACTTCACCTATTTAAGTTAATTAACCTTCTTCATCTTACTGAAGTGGATATAAAACCAAAACGGCAGTGCATTTGGAAGAATTCCACAATCTTATATTTAGGTATAAAGTCGATATTCTTATATATACACTTTAAGCAATCGATATTGAGTTTCTTCAAATCATTTACTTCACTTATTTAAGTTAATTAACCTTCTTCATCTTACTGAAGTGGATATAAAGTTATAACGGCAGTGCATTTGGAAGAATTCCACAATCTTATATTTGGGTATAAAGTCGATATTCTTGTATATACACACTTAGCAATCGATATTGAGTTTCTCTAAATCATTTACTTCACTTATTTAAGTTAATTAACCTTCTTCATCTTACTGAAGTGGATATAAAGTTATAACGGCAGTGCATTTGGAAGAATTCCACAATCTTATATTTAGGTACAAAGTCGATATTCTTGTATATACACACTTAGCAATTGATATTGAGTTTCTCTAAATCATTTACTTCACTTATTTAAGTTAATTAACCTTCTTCATCTTACTGAAGTGGATATAAAGTTATAACGGCAGTGCATTTGGAAGAATTCCACAATCTTATATTTAGGTATAAAGTCGATATTCTTGTATATACACTTTAAGCAATCGATATTGAGTTTTTCTAAATCATTTACTTCACTTATTTAAGTTAATTAACCTTCTTCATCTCACTGAGGTGTATATAAAGCCATAACGGCAGTGCATTTGGAAGAATTCCACAATCTTATATTTAGGTATAAAGTCGATATTCTTGTATATACACACTTAGCAATCGATATTGAGTTTCTTTAAATCATTTACTTCACCTATTTAAGTTAATTAACCTTCTTCATCTTACTGAGGTGGATATAAAGTTATAACGGCAGTGCATTTGGAAGAATTCCACAATCTTATATTTGGGTATAAAGTCGATATTCTTGTATATACACACTTAGCAATTGATATTGAGTTTTTCTAAATCATTTACTTCACTTATTTAAGTTAATTAACCTTCTTCATCTTACTGAAGTGGATATAAAGCCATAACGGCAGTGCATTTGGAAGAATTCCACAATCTTATATTTAGGTATAAAGTCGATATTCTTGTATATACACACTTAGCAATTGATATTGAGTTTTTTTAAATCATTTACTTCACTTATTTAAGTTAATTAACCTTCTTCATCTTACTGAAGTGGATATAAAGCCATAACGGCAGTGCATTTGGAAGAATTCCACCCTCTTATATTTAGGTATAAAGTCGATATTCTTGTATATACACTTTAAGCAATCGATATTGAGTTTTTCTAAATCATTTACTTCACTTATTTAAGTTAATTAACCTTCTTCATCTTACTGAAGTGGATATAAAGTTATAACGGCAGTGCATTTGGAAGAATTCCACAATCTTATATTTAGGTATAAAGTCGATATTCTTGTATATACACTTTTAGCAATCGATATTGAGTTTTTCTAAATCATTTACTTCACTTATTTAAGTTAATTAACCTTCTTCATCTTACTGAAGTGGATATAAAGTTATAACGGCAGTGCATTTGGAAGAATTCCACAATCTTATATTTAGGTATAAAGTCGATATTCTTGTATATACACACTTAGCAATCGATATTGAGTTTCTTCTAAATCATTTACTTCACTTATTTAAGTTAATTAACCTTCTTCATCTTACTGAAGTGGATATAAAGTTATAACGGCAGTGCATTTGGAAGAATTCCACAATCTTATATTTAGGTATAAAGTCGATATTCTTGTATATACACTTTTAGCAATCGATATTGAGTTTCTTCCTATCATTTACTTCACTTATTTAAGTTAATTAACCTTCTTCATCTTACTGAAGTGGATATAAAACCATAACGGCAGTGCATTTGGAAGAATTCCACCTTCTTATATTTGGGTACAAAGTCGATATTCTTGTATATACACACTTAGCAATCGATATTGAGTTTTTCTAAATCATTTACTTCACTTATTTAAGTTAATTAACCTTCTTCATCTTACTGAAGTGGATATAAAGCCATAACGGCAGTGCATTTGGAAGAATTCCACAATCTTATATTTAGGTATAAAGTCGATATTCTTGTATATACACATTTAGCAATCGATATTGAGTTTTTCTAAATCATTTACTTCACTTATTTAAGTTAATTAACCTTCTTCATCTTACTGAAGTGGATATAAAGTTATAACGGCAGTGCATTTGGAAGAATTCCACAATCTTATATTTAGGTATAAAGTCGATATTCTTGTATATACACTTTAAGCAATCGATATTGAGTTTTTCTAAATCATTTACTTCACTTATTTAAGTTAATTAACCTTCTTCATCTTACTGAAGTGGATATAAAGCCATAACGGCAGTGCATTTGGAAGAATTCCACAATCTTATATTTAGGTATAAAGTCGATATTCTTGTATATACACACTTAGCAATTGATATTGAGTTTTTCTAAATCAATCTTATTTAAGTTAATTAATTTAAGTTAATTAATTCAACTAAAGTGGATTCTTATTATTTACTGAAGAATTCCACAATCTTTTATTTAAAACTTTAAGCAATCAAGTTAATCTTACTGAAGTGGATACAAAGTTATAACGGCAGTGCATTTGGAAGAATTCCACAATCTTATATTTGGGTATAAAGTCGATATTCTTGTATATACATACTTAGCAATTGATATTGAGTTTCTAAATCATTTACTTCAACTTATTTAAGTTAATTAACCTTTCTTCATCTTACTGAAGCGGGATATAAAGTTATAACGGCAGTGCATTTGGAAGAATTGCACAATCTTATATTTAGGTATAAAGTCGATATTCTTGTATATACACTTTAAGCAATCGATATTGAGTTTTTCTAAATCAT
>NW_026090270.1:0-24681 GCF_024586455.1 Bactrocera neohumeralis
CATTAATTTAAGATAGTTAAGATAACAAACCTTCTTCAGCTTACTGAAGTTGACATAAAGCCATAACGGCAGTGCATTTGGATGAATTCGACAATCTTATATTCAGGTATAAAGTCCATTTTCTTTTATATAAACATTAAGCAGTCGACATTGAGTTGCTTTAAATCATTAGTTTAACATATTTAAGTTAATTTACCTTCTTCATCTTATTGAAGTTAACATAAAGCCATAACGGCAGTGCATTTGGAAGAATTCGACAATCTTATATTCAGGTATAAAGTCGATTTTCTTGTATATACACATTAAGCAGTCGATATTGAGTTGCTTTAAATCATTAATTTAACATCTTTAAGTTAATTTACCTTCTTCATCTTATTGAAGTTAACATAAAGCCATAACGGCAGTGCATTTGGAAGAATTCGACAATCTTATATTTAGGTATAATGTCGATTTTCTTGTATATACACATTAAGCAGTCGATATTGAGTTGCTTTAAATCATTAATTTAACATCTTTAAGTTAATTTACCTTCTTCATCTTACTGAAGTTGACATAAAGCCATAACGGCAGTGCATTTGGAAGAATTCGATAATCTCATATTCAGGTATAAAGTCGATTTTCTTGTATATACACATTTAGCAGTCGATATTGAGTTGCTTTAAATCATTAATTTAACATCTTTAAGTTAATTTACCTTCTTCATCTTACTGAAGTTGACATAAAGCCATAACGGCAGTGCATTTGGAAGAATTCGACAATCTTATATTCAGGTATAAAGTCGATTTTCTTGTATATACACATTTAGCAGTCGATATTGAGTTGCTTTAAATCATTAATTTAACATCTTTAAGTTAATTAACCTTCTTCATCTTACTGAAGTTGACATAAAGCCATAACGGCAGTGCATTTGGAAGAATTCGACAATCTTATATTCAGGTATAAAGTCGATTTTCTTGTATATACACATTTAGCAGTCGATATTGAGTTGCTTTAAATCATTAATTTAACATCTTTAAGTTAAATTACCTTCTTCATCTTACTGAAGTTGACATAAAGCCACAACGGCAGTGCATTTGGAAGAATTCGACAATCTTATATTCAGGTATAAAGTCGATTTTCTTGTATATACACATTCAGCAATCGATATTGAGTTGCTTCAAATCATTAATTTAACATAGTTAAGATAACAAACCTTCTTCAGCTTACTGAAGTTGACATAAAGCCATAACGGCAGTGCATTTGGATGAATTCGACAATCTTATATTCAGGTATAAAGTCGATTTTCTTTTATATACACATTAAGCAGTCGATATTGAGTTGCTTTAAATCATTAATTTAACATCTTTAAGTTAAAAACCTTCTTCATCTTACTGAAGTTGACATAAAGCCATAACGGCAGTGCATTTGGAAGAATTCGACAATCTTATATTCAGGTATAAAGTCGATTTTCTTGTATATACACATTAAGCAGTCGATATTGAGTTGCTTTAAATCATTAATTTAACATCTTTAAGTTAATTTACCTTCTTCATCTTACTGAAGTTGACATAAAGCCATAACGGCAGTGCATTTGGAAGAATTCGACAATCTTATATTCAGGTATAAAGTCGATTTTCTTGTATATACACATTTAGCAGTCGATATTTAGTTGCTTTAAATCATTAATTTAACATCTTTAAGTTAATTTACCTTCTTCATCTTACTGAAGTTGACATAAAGCCATAACGGCAGTGCATTTGGGAGAATTCGACAATCTTATATTCAGGTATAAAGTCGATTTTCTTGTATATACACATTAAGCAGTCGATATTGAGTTGCTTTAAATCATTAATTTAACATCTTTAAGTTAATTTACCTTCTTCATCTTACTGAAGTTGACATAAAGCCATAACGGCAGTGCATTTGGAAGAATTCGACAATCTTATATTCAGGTATAAAGTCGATTTTCTTGTATATACACATTTAGCAGTCGATATTGAGTTGCTTTAAATCATTAATTTAACATCTTTAAGTTAATTTACCTTCTTCATCTTACTGAAGTTGACATAAAGCCATAACGGCAGTGCATTTGGAAGAATTCGACAATCTTATATTCAGGTATAAAGTCGATTTTCTTGTATATACACATTTAAGCAGTCGATATTGAGTTGCTTTAAATCATTAATTTAACATCTTTAAGTTAATTTACCTTCTTCATCTTACTGAAGTTGACATAAAGCCATAACGGCAGTGCATTTGGAAGAATTCGACAATCTTATATTCAGGTATAAAGTCGATTTTCTTGTATATACACATTTAGCAGTCGATATTGAGTTGCTTTAAATCATTAATTTAACATCTTTAAGTTAATTTACCTTCTTCATCTTATTGAAGTTGACATAAAGCCATAACGGCAGTGCATTTGGAAGAATTCGACAATCTTATATTCAGGTATAAAGTCGATTTTCTTGTATATACACATTAAGCAGTCGATATTGAGTTGCTTTATATCATTAATTTAACATCTTTAAGTTAATTTACCTTCTTCATTTTATTGAAGTTGACATAAAGCCATAACGGCAGAGCATTTGGAAGAATTCGACAATCTTATATTCAGGTATAAAGTCGATTTTCTTGTATATACACATTAAGCAGTCGATACTGAGTTGCTTTAAATCATTAATTTAACATATTTAAGTTAATTAACCTTCTTCATCTTCTGAAGTTGACATAAAGCCATAACGGCAGTGCATTGGAAGAATTCGACAATCTTATATTCAGGTATAAAGTCGATTTTCTTGTATATACACATTAAGCAGTCGATATTGAGTTGCTTTAAATCATTAATTTAACATCTTTAAGTTAATTTACCTTCTTCATCTTACTGAAGTTGACATAAAGCCATAACGGCAGTGCATTTGGAAGAATTCGACAATCTTATATTCAGGTATAAAGTCGATTTTCTTGTATATACACATTTAGCAGTCGATATTTAGTTGCTTTAAATCATTAATTTAACGTCTTTAAGTTAATTTACCTTCTTCATCTTACTGAAGTTGACATAAAGCCATAACGGCAGTGCATTTGGAAAATTCGACAATCTTATATTCAGGTATAAAGTCGATTTTCTTGTATATACACATTTAGCAGTCGATATTGAGTTGCTTTAAATCATTAATTTAACATCTTTAAGTTAATTTACCTTCTTCATCTTACTGAAGTTGACATAAAGCCATAACGGCAGTGCATTTGGAAGAATTCGACAATCTTATATTCAGGTATAAAGTCGATTTTCTTGTATATACACATTTAGCAGTCGATATTGAGTTGCTTTAAATCATTAATTTAACATCTTTAAGTTAATTTACCTTCTTCATCTTACTGAAGTTGACATAAAGCCATAACGGCAGTGCATTTGGAAGAATTCGATAATCTTATATTCAGGTATAAAGACGATTTTCTTGTATATACACATTAGCAGTCGATATTGAGTTGCTTTAAATCATTAATTTAACATCTTTAAGTTAATTTACCTTCTTCATCTTACTGAAGTTGACATAAAGCCATAACGGCAGTGCATTTGGAAGAATTCGACAATCTTATATTCAGGTATAAAGTCGATTTTCTTGTATATACACATTTAGCAGTCGATATTGAGTTGCTTTAAATCATTAATTTAACATCTTTAAGTTAATTTACCTTCTTCATCTTATTGAAGTTGACATAAAGCCATAACGGCAGTGCATTTGGAAAATTCGACAATCTTATATTCAGGTATAAAGTCGATTTTCTTGTATATACACATTAGCAGTCGATATTGAGTTGCTTTAAATCATTAATTTAACATCTTTAAGTTAATTTACCTTCTTCATCTTACTGAAGTTGACATAAAGCCATAACGGCAGTGCATTTGGAAGAATTCGACAATCTTATATTCAGGTATAAAGTCGATTTTCTTGTATATACACATTTAGCAGTCGATATTGAGTTGCTTTTTAAATCATTAATTTAACATCTTTAAGTTAATTTACCTTCTTCATCTTACTGAAGTTGACATAAAGCCATAACGGCAGTGCATTTGGAAAATTCGATAATCTTATATTCAGGTAAAAAGTCGATTTTCTTGTATATACACATTTAGCAGTCGATATTAAGCAGTCGTTGTTGCTTTAAATCATTAATTTAACATCTTTAAGTTAATTTACCTTCTTCATCTTACTGAAGTTGACATAAAGCCATAACGGCAGTGCATTTGGAAGAATTCGACAATCTTATATTCAGGTATAAAGTCGATTTTCTTGTATATACACATTAAGCAGTCGATATTGAGTTGCTTTAAATCATTAATTTAACATCTTTAAGTTAATTTACCTTCTTCATCTTATTGAAGTTGACATAAAGCCATAACGGCAGTGCATTTGGAAGAATTCGACAATCTTATATTCAGGTATAAAGTCGATTTTCTTGTATATACACATTTAAGCAGTCGATATTGAGTTGCTTTAAATCATTAATTTAACATCTTTAAGTTAATTTACCTTCTTCATCTTACTGAAGTTGACATAAAGCCATAACGGCAGTGCATTTGGAAGAATTCGATAATCTCATATTCAGGTAAAAAGTCGATTTTCTTGTATATATACATTTAGCAGTCGATATTGAGTTGCTTTAAATCATTAATTTAACATCTTTAAGTTAATTTACCTTCTTCATTCTGAAGTTGACATAAAGCCATAACGGCAGTGCATTTGGAAGAATTCGACAATCTTATATTCAGGTATAAAGTCGATTTTCTTGTATATACACATTTAGCAGTCGATATTGAGTTGCTTTAAATCATTAATTTAACATCTTTAAGTTAATTTACCTTCTTCATCTTACTGAAGTTGACATAAAGCCATAACGGCAGTGCATTTGGAAGAATTCGACAATCTTATATTCAGGTATAAAGTCGATTTTCTTGTATATACACATTTAGCAGTCGATATTGAGTTGCTTGATATCATTAATTTAACATCTTTAAGTTAATTTACCTTCTTCATCTTACTGAAGTTGACATAAAGCCATAACGGCAGTGCATTTGGAAGAATTCGACAATCTTATATTCAGGTAT
This sequence comes from Bactrocera neohumeralis, assembly GCF_024586455.1. Classification (NCBI taxonomy): domain Eukaryota; kingdom Metazoa; phylum Arthropoda; class Insecta; order Diptera; family Tephritidae; genus Bactrocera; species Bactrocera neohumeralis. The sequence continues at coordinate 5,093 of NW_026090270.1, forward strand.
AAAGTCGATTTTCTTGTATATACACATTTAGCAGTCGATATTTAGTTGCTTTAAATCATTAATTTAACGTCTTTAAGTTAATTTACCTTCTTCATCTTACTGAAGTTGACATAAAGCCATAACGGCAGTGCATTTGGAAAAATCGATAATCTCATATTCGGGTAAAAAGTCGATTTTCTTGTATATACACATTTAGCAGTCGATATTTAGTTGCTTTAAATCATTAATTTAACGTCTTTAAGTTAATTTACCTTCTTCATCTTACTGAAGTTGACATAAAGCCATAACGGCAGTGCATTTGGAAGAATTCGACAATCTTATATTCAGGTATAAAGTCGATTTTCTTGTATATACACATTAAGCAGTCGATATTGAGTTGCTTTAAATCATTAATTTAACATCTTTAAGTTAATTTACCTTCTTCATCTTACTGAAGTTGACATAAAGCCATAACGGCAGTGCATTTGGAAGAATTCGACAATCTTATATTCAGGTATAAAGTCGATTTTCTTGTATATACACATTTAGCAGTCGATATTGAGTTGCTTTAAATCATTAATTTAACATCTTTAAGTTAATTTACCTTCTTCATCTTACTGAAGTTGACATAAAGCCATAACGGCAGTGCATTTGGAAAAATTCGATAATCTTATATTCAGGTATAAAGTCGATTTTCTTGTATATACACATTAAGCAGTCGATATTGAGTTGCTTTAAATCATTAATTTAACATCTTTAAGTTAATTTACCTTCTTCATCTTACTGAAGTTGACATAAAGCCATAACGGCAGTGCATTTGGAAGAATTCGACAATCTTATATTCAGGTATAAAGTCGATTTTCTTGTATATACACATTTAGCAGTCGATATTGAGTTGCTTTAAATCATTAATTTAACATCTTTAAGTTAATTTACCTTCTTCATCTTACTGAAGTTGACATAAGCAGTCGATATTTAGTTGCTTTAAATCATTAATTTAACGTCTTTAAGTTAATTTACCTTCTTCATCTTACTGAAGTTGACATAAAGCCATAACGGCAGTGCATTTGGAAGAATTCGACAATCTTATATTCAGGTATAAAGTCCATTTTCTTGTATATACACATTAAGCAGTCGATATTGAGTTGCTTGATATCATTAATTTAACATCTTTAAGTTAATTTACCTTCTTCATCTTATTGAAGTTGACATAAAGCCATAACGGCAGAGCATTTGGAAGAATTCGACAATCTTATATTCAGGTATAAAGTCGATTTTCTTGTATATACACATTAAGCAGTCGATACTGAGTTGCTTTAAATCATTAATTTAACATATTTAAGTTAATTAACCTTCTTCATCTTCTTGAAGTTGACATAAAGCCATAACGGCAGTGCATTTGGAAGAATTCGACAATCTTATATTCAGGTATAAAGTCGATTTTCTTGTATATACACATTAAGCAGTCGATATTGAGTTGCTTTAAATCATTAATTTAACATCTTTAAGTTAATTTACCTTCTTCATCTTACTGAAGTTGACATAAAGCCATAACGGCAGTGCATTTGGAAGAATTCGACAATCTCATATTCAGGTAAAAAGTCGATTTTCTTGTATATACACATTTAGCAGTCGATATTTAGTTGCTTTAAATCATTAATTTAACGTCTTTCAAATAATTTACCTTCTTCATCTTACTGAAGTTGACATAAAGCCATAACGGCAGTGCATTTGGAAGAATTCGACAATCTCATATTCAGGTGAAAAGTCGATTTTCTTGTATATACACATTTAGCAGTCGATATTAAGTTGCTTTAAATCATTAATTTAACGTCTTTAAGTTAATTTACCTTCTTCATCTTACTGAAGTTGACATAAAGCCATAACGGCAGAGCATTTGGGAGAAATCGACAATCTTATATTCAGGTATAAAGTCGATTTTCTTGTATATACACATTTAGCAGTCGATATTGAGCTGCTTTAAATCATTAATTTAACATCTTTATGTTAATTTACCTTCTTCATCTTACTGAAGTTGACATAAAGCCATAACGGCAGTGCATTTGGAAGAATTCGACAATCTTATATTCAGGTATAAAGTCCATTTTCTTGTATATACACATTAAGCAGTCGATATTGAGTTGCTTTAAATCATTAATTTAACATCTTTAAGTTAATTTACCTTCTTCATCTTACTGAAGTTGACATAAAGCCATAACGGCAGTGCATTTGGAAAAATTCGATAATCTCATATTCAGGTAAAAAGTCGATTTTCTTGTATATACACATTTAGCAGTCGATATTTAGTTGCTTTAAATCATTAATTTAACGTCTTTAAGTTAATTTACCTTCTTCATCTTACTGAAGTTGACATAAAGCCATAACGGCAGTGCATTTGGAAGAATTCGACAATCTTATATTCAGGTATAAAGTCCATTTTCTTGTATATACACATTAAGCAGTCGATATTGAGTTGCTTTAAATCATTAATTTAACATCTTTAAGTTAATTTACTTTCTTCATCTTACTGAAGTTGACATAAAGCCATAACGGCAGTGCATTTGGAAGAATTCGACAATCTTATGTTCAAGTATAAAGTCGATTTTCTGGTATATACATCTTTAGCAGTCGATATTGAGTTGCTTGATATCATTAATTTAACATCTTTAAGTTAATTTACCTTCTTCATCTTATTGAAGTTGACATAAAGCCATAACGGCAGAGCATTTGGAAGAATTCGACAATCTTATATTCAGGTATAAAGTCGATTTTCTTGTATATACACCTTTAGCAGTCGATATTGAGTTGCTTGATATCATTAATTTAACGGCAGTGCATTTGGAAGAATTCGACAATCTTATATTCAGGTATAAAGTCGATTTTCTTGTATATACACATTCAGCAGTCGATATTGAGTTGCTTCAAATCATTAATTTAACATATTTAAGTTAATTACCTTCTTCATCTTACTGAAGTTAACATAAAGCCATAACGGCAGTGCATTTGGATGAATTCGACAATCTTATATTCAGGTATAAAGTCGATTTTCTTGTATATACACATTTTGCAGTCGATATTGAGTTGCCTTAAATCCTTAATTTAACATCTTTAAGTTAATTTACCTTCTTCATCTTATTGAAGTTAACATAAAGCCATAACGGCAGTGCATTTGGAAGAATTCGACAATCTTATATTCAGGTATAAAGTCGATTTTCTTGTATATACACATTAAGCAGTCGATATTGAGTTGCTTTAAATCATTAATTTAACATCTTTAAGTTAATTTACCTTCTTCATCTTATTGAAGTTAACATAAAGCCACAACGGCAGTGCATTTGGAAGAATTCGACAATCTTATATTTAGGTATAATGTCGATTTTCTTGTATATACACATTAAGCAGTCGATATTGAGTTGCTTTAAATCATTAATTTAACATCTTTAAGTTAATTTACCTTCTTCATCTTACTGAAGTTGACATAAAGCCATAACGGCAGTGCATTTGGAAGAATTCGATAATCTTATATTCAGGTATAAAGTCCATTTTCTTGTATATACACATTAAGCAGTCGATATTGAGTTGCTTTAAATCATTACTTTAACATCTTTAAGTTAATTTACCTTCTTCATCTTACTGAAGTTGACATAAAGCCATAACGGCAGTGCATTTGGAAGAATTCGACAATCTTATATTCAGGTATAAAGTCGATTTTCTTGTATATACACATTTAGCAGTCGATATTGAGTTGCTTTAAATCATTAATTTAACATCTTTAAGTTAATTAACCTTCTTCATCTTACTGAAGTTGACATAAAGCCATAACGGCAGTGCATTTGGAAGAATTCGACAATCTTATATTCAGGTATAAAGTCGATTTTCTTGTATATACACATTAAGCAGTCGATATTGAGTTGCTTTAAATCATTAATTTAACATCTTTAAGTTAATTTACCTTCTTCATCTTACTGAAGTTGACATAAAGCCATAACGGCAGTGCATTTGGAAGAATTCGACAATCTTATATTCAGGTATAAAGTCGATTTTCTTGTATATACACATTAAGCAGTCGATATTGAGTTGCTTTAAATCATTAATTTAACATCTTTAAGTTAATTTACCTTCTTCATCTTACTGAAGTTGACATAAAGCCATAACGGCAGTGCATTTGGAAGAATTCGACAATCTTATATTCAGGTAAAAAGTCGATTTTCTTGTATATACACATTAAGCAGTCGATATTGAGTTGCTTTAAATCATTAATTTAACATCTTTAAGTTAATTTACCTTCTTCATCTTACTGAAGTTGACATAAAGCCATAACGGCAGTGCATTTGGAAGAATTCGACAATCTTATATTCAGGTAAAAGTCGATTTTCTTGTATATACACATTAAGCAGTCGATATTGAGTTGCTTTAAATCATTAATTTAACATCTTTAAGTTAATTTACCTTCTTCATCTTACTGAAGTTGACATAAAGCCATAACGGCAGTGCATTTGGAAGAATTCGACAATCTTATATTCAGGTATAAAGTCGATTTTCTTGTATATACACATTAAGCAGTCGATATTGAGTTGCTTTAAATCATTAATTTAACATCTTTAAGTTAATTTACCTTCTTCATCTTACTGAAGTTGACATAAAGCCATAACGGCAGTGCATTTGGAAGAATTCGACAATCTTATATTCAGGTATAAAGTCGATTTTCTTGTATATACACATTAAGCAGTCGATATTGAGTTGCTTTAAATCATTAATTTAACATCTTTAAGTTAATTTACCTTCTTCATCTTACTGAAGTTGACATAAAGCCATAACGGCAGTGCATTTGGAAGAATTCGACAATCTTATATTCAGGTATAAAGTCGATTTTCTTGTATATACACATTAAGCAGTCGATATTGAGTTGCTTTAAATCATTAATTTAACATCTTTAAGTTAATTTACCTTCTTCATCTTATTGAAGTTAACATAAAGCCATAACGGCAGTGCATTTGGAAGAATTCGACAATCTTATATTCAGGTATAAAGTCGATTTTCTTGTATATACACATTAAGCAGTCGATATTGAGTTGCTTTAAATCATTAATTTAACATCTTTAAGTTAATTTACCTTCTTCATCTTACTGAAGTTGACATAAAGCCATAACGGCAGTGCATTTGGAAGAATTCGACAATCTTATATTCAGGTATAAAGTCGATTTTCTTGTATATACACATTTAGCAGTCGATATTGAGTTGCTTTAAATCATTAATTTAACATCTTTAAGTTAATTTACCTTCTTCATCTTACTGAAGTTGACATAAAGCCATAACGGCAGTGCATTTGGAAGAATTCGACAATCTTATATTCAGGTATAAAGTCGATTTTCTTGTATATACACATTAAGCAGTCGATATTGAGTTGCTTTAAATCATTAATTTAACATCTTTAAGTTAATTAACCTTCTTCATCTTACTGAAGTTGACATAAAGCCATAACGGCAGTTCATTTGGAAGAATTCGACAATCTTATATTCAGGTAAAAAGTCGATTTTCTTGTATATACACATTTAGCAGTCGATATTGAGTTGCTTTAAATCATTAATTTAACATCTTTAAGTTAATTTACCTTCTTCATCTTACTGAAGTTGACATAAAGCCATAACGGCAGTGCATTTGGAAGAATTCGACAATCTTATATTCAGGTATAAAGTCGATTTTCTTGTATATACACATTAAGCAGTCGATATTGAGTTGCTTTAAATCATTAATTTAACATCTTTAAGTTAATTTACCTTCTTCATCTTACTGAAGTTGACATAAAGCCATAACGGCAGTGCATTTGGAAGAATTCGACAATCTTATATTCAGGTATAAAGTCGATTTTCTTGTATATACACATTAAGCAGTCGATATTGAGTTGCTTTAAATCATTAATTTAACATCTTTAAGTTAATTTACCTTCTTCATCTTACTGAAGTTGACATAAAGCCATAACGGCAGTGCATTTGGAAGAATTCGACAATCTTATATTCAGGTATAAAGTCGATTTTCTTGTATATACACATTTAGCAGTCGATATTGAGTTGCTTTAAATCATTAATTTAACATCTTTAAGTTAATTTACCTTCTTCATCTTATTGAAGTTGACATAAAGCCATAACGGCAGTGCATTTGGAAGAATTCGACAATCTTATATTCAGGTATAAAGTCGATTTTCTTGTATATACACATTAAGCAGTCGATATTGAGTTGCTTTAAATCATTAATTTAAGATAGTTAAGATAACAAACCTTCTTCAGCTTACTGAAGTTAACATAAAGCCATAACGGCAGTGCATTTGGATGAATTCGACAATCTTATATTCAGGTATGAAGTCCATTTTCTTTTATATAAACATTAAGCAGTCGACATTGAGTTGCTTTAAATCATTAGTTTAACATATTTAAGTTAATTTACCTTCTTCATCTTATTGAAGTTAACATAAAGCCATAACGGCAGTGCATTTGGAAGAATTCGACAATCTTATATTCAGGTATAAAGTCGATTTTCTTGTATATACACATTAAGCAGTCGATATTGAGTTGCTTTAAATCATTAATTTAACATCTTTAAGTTAATTTACCTTCTTCATCTTATTGAAGTTAACATAAAGCCATAACGGCAGTGCATTTGGAAGAATTCGACAATCTTATATTTAGGTATAAAGTCGATTTTCTTGTATATACACATTAAGCAGTCGATATTGAGTTGCTTTAAATCATTAATTTAACATCTTTAAGTTAATTTACCTTCTTCATCTTACTGAAGTTGACATAAAGCCATAACGGCAGTGCATTTGGAAGAATTCGATAATCTCATATTCAGGTATAAAGTCGATTTTCTTGTATATACACATTTAGCAGTCGATATTGAGTTGCTTTAAATCATTAATTTAACATCTTTAAGTTAATTTACCTTCTTCATCTTACTGAAGTTGACATAAAGCCATAACGGCAGTGCATTTGGAAGAATTCGACAATCTTATATTCAGGTATAAAGTCGATTTTCTTGTATATACACATTAAGCAGTCGATATTGAGTTGCTTTAAATCATTAATTTAACATATTTAAGTTAATTTACCTTCTTCATCTTACTGAAGTTGACATAAAGCCATAACGGCAGTGCATTTGGAAGAATTCGACAATCTTATATTCAGGTATACACTCGATTTTCTTGTATATACACATTCAGTAATCGATATTGAGTTGCTTCAAATCATTAATTTAAGATAGTTAAGATAACAAACCTTCTTCAGCTTACTGAAGTTGACATAAAGCCATAACGGCAGTGCATTTGGATGAATTCGACAATCTTATATTCAGGTATAAAGTCCATTTTCTTTTATATAAACATTAAGCAGTCGATATTGAGTTGCTTTAAATCATTAGTTTAACATATTAAAGTTAATTTAGCTTCTTCATCTTATTGAAGTTAACATAAAGCCATAACGGCAGTGCATTTGGAAGAATTCGACAATCTTATATTCAGGTATAAAGTCGATTTTCTTGTATATACACATTAAGCAGTCGATATTGAGTTGCTTTAAATCATTAATTTAACATCTTTAAGTTAATTTACCTTCTTCATCTTATTGAAGTTAACATAAAGCCATAACGGCAGTGCATTTGGAAGAATTCGACAATCTTATATTCAGGTATAAAGTCGATTTTCTTGTATATACACATTAAGCAGTCGATATTGAGTTGCTTTAAATCATTAATTTAACATCTTTAAGTTAATTTACCTTCTTCATCTTACTGAAGTTGACATAAAGCCATAACGGCAGTGCATTTGGAAGAATTCGATAATCTTATATTCAGGTAAAAAGTCGATTTTCTTGTATATACACATTTAGCAGTCGATATTGAGTTGCTTTAAATCATTAATTTAACATCTTTAAGTTAATTTACCTTCTTCATCTTACTGAAGTTGACATAAAGCCATAACGGCAGTGCATTTGGAAGAATTCGACAATCTTATATTCAGGTATAAAGTCGATTTTCTTGTATATACACATTTAGCAGTCGATATTGAGTTGCTTTAAATCATTAATTTAACATCTTTAAGTTAAATTAACCTTCTTCATCTTACTGAAGTTGACATAAAGCCATAACGGCAGTGCATTTGGAAGAATTCGACAATCTTATATTCAGGTATAAAGTCGATTTTCTTGTATATACACATTTAGCAGTCGATATTGAGTTGCTTTAAATCATTAATTTAACATCTTTAAGTTAATTTACCTTCTTCATCTTACTGAAGTTGACATAAAGCCATAACGGCAGTGCATTTGGAAGAATTCGACAATCTTATATTCAGGTATAAAGTCGATTTTCTTGTATATACACATTAAGCAGTCGATATTGAGTTGCTTTAAATCATTAATTTAACATCTTTAAGTTAATTTACCTTCTTCATCTTACTGAAGTTGACATAAAGCCATAACGGCAGTGCATTTGGAAAAATTCGATAATCTCATATTCAGGTAAAAAGTCGATTTTCTTGTATATACACATTTAGCAGTCGATATTGAGTTGCTTTAAATCATTAATTTAACATCTTTAAGTTAATTACCTTCTTCATCTTACTGAAGTTGACATAAAGCCATAACGGCAGTGCATTTGGAAAAATTCGACAATCTTATATTCAGGTATAAAGTCCATTTTCTTGTATATACACATTTAGCAGTCGATATTAGTTGCTTTAAATCATTAATTTAACATCTTTAAGTTAATTAACCTTCTTCATCTTACTGAAGTTGACATAAAGCCATAACGGCAGTGCATTTGGAAGAATTCGACAATCTTATATTCAGGTATAAAGTCGATTTTCTTGTATATACACATTTAGCAGTCGATATTGAGTTGCTTTAAATCATTAATTTAACATCTTTAAGTTAATTTACCTTCTTCATCTTACTGAAGTTGACATAAAGCCATAACGGCAGAGCATTTGGAAGAATTCGACAATCTTATATTCAGGTATAAAGTCGATTTTCTTGTATATACACATTAAGCAGTCGATATTGAGTTGCTTTAAATCATTAATTTAACATCTTTAAGTTAATTTACCTTCTTCATCTTACTGAAGTTGACATAAAGCCATAACGGCAGTGCATTTGGAAAAATTCGACAATCTTATATTCAGGTATAAAGTCGATTTTCTTGTATATACACATTTAGCAGTCGATATTGAGTTGCTTTAAATCATTAATTTAACATCTTTAAGTTAATTTACCTTCTTCATCTTACTGAAGTTGACATAAAGCCATAACGGCAGTGCATTTGGAAGAATTCGACAATCTTATATTCAGGTATAAAGTCGATTTTCTTGTATATACACATTTAGCAGTCGATATTGAGTTGCTTTAAATCATTAATTTAACATCTTTAAGTTAATTTACCTTCTTCATCTTACTGAAGTTGACATAAAGCCATAACGGCAGTGCATTTGGAAAGAATTCGATAATCTCATATTCAGGTAAAAAGTCGATTTTCTTGTATATACACATTAAGCAGTCGATATTGAGTTGCTTTAAATCATTAATTTAACATCTTTAAGTTAATTTACCTTCTTCATCTTACTGAAGTTGACATAAAGCCATAACGGCAGTGCATTTGGAAAAATTCGATAATCTCATATTCAGGTAAAAAGTCGATTTTCTTGTATATACACATTTAGCAGTCGATATTGAGTTGCTTTAAATCATTAATTTAACATCTTTAAGTTAATTAACCTTCTTCATCTTACTGAAGTTGACATAAAGCCATAACGGCAGTGCACTTTGAAGAATTCGACAATCTTATATTCAGGTATAAAGTCGATTTTCTTGTATATACACATTTAGCAGTCGATATTGAGTTGCTTTAAATCATTAATTTAACATCTTTAAGTTAATTTACCTTCTTCATCTTACTGAAGTTGACATAAAGCCATAACGGCAGAGCATTTGGAAGAATTCGACAATCTTATATTCGGGTATAAAGTCGATTTTCTTGTATATACACATTTAGCAGCCGATATTGAATTGCTTTAAATCATTAATTTAACATCTTTAAGTTAATTAACCTTCTTCATCTTACTGAAGTTGACATAAAGCCATAACGGCAGTGCATTGGAAAAATTCGACAATCTTATATTCAGGTATAAAGTCGATTTTCTTGTATATACACATTAAGCAGTCGATATTGAGTTGCTTTAAATCATTAATTTAACATCTTTAAGTTAATTTACCTTCTTCATCTTACTGAAGTTGACATAAAGCCATAACGGCAGTGCATTTGGAAGAATTCGACAATCTTATATTCAGGTAAAAGTCGATTTTCTTGTATATACACATTAAGCAGTCGATATTGAGTTGCTTTAAATCATTAATTTAACATCTTTAAGTTAATTTACCTTCTTCATCTTACTGAAGTTGACATAAAGCCATAACGGCAGTGCATTTGGAAGAATTCGACAATCTTATATTCAGGTATAAAGTCGATTTTCTTGTATATACACATTTAGCAGTCGATATTGAGTTGCTTTAAATCATTAATTTAACATCTTTAAGTTAATTTACCTTCTTCATCTTACTGAAGTTGACATAAAGCCATAACGGCAGTGCATTTGGAAAAATTCGATAATCTCATATTCAGGTATAAAGTCGATTTTCTTGTATATACACATTAAGCAGTCGATATTGAGTTGCCTTCAAATCATTAATTTAAATATTTATGTTAATTAACCTTCTTCATCTTACTGAAGTTGACATAAAGCCATAACGGCAGTGCATGTGGAAAAATTCGATAATCTCATATTCAGGTAAAAAGTCGATTTTCTTGTATATACACATTAAGCAGTCGATATTGAGTTGCTTTAAATCATTAATTTAACATCTTTAAGTTAAATTACCTTCTTCATCTTACTGAAGTTGACATAAAGCCATAACGGCAGAGCATTTGGAAGAATTCGACAGTCTTATATTCAGGTATAAAGTCGATTTCTTGTATATACACATTTAGCAGTCGATATTGAATTGCCTTTAATCATTAATTTAGCATAATTAAGTTAATTAACCTTCTTCATCTTACTGAAGTTGACATAAAGCCATAACGGCAGTGCATTTGGAAAATTCGATAATCTCATATTCAGGTAAAAGTCGATTTTCTTGTATATACACATTTAGCAGTCGATATTGAGTTGCTTTAAATCATTAATTTAACATCTTTAAGTTAAATTACCTTCTTCATCTTACTGAAGTTGACATAAAGCCATAACGGCAGTGCATTTGGAAAAATTCGACAATCTCATATTCAGGTATAAAGTCGATTTTCTTGTATATACACATTTAGCAGTCGATATTGAGTTGCTTTAAATCATTAATTTAACATCTTTAAGTTAATTTACCTTCTTCATCTTACTGAAGTTGACATAAAGCCATAACGGCAGTGCATTTGGAAGAATTCGACAATCTTATATTCAGGTATAAAGTCGATTTTCTTGTATATACACATTAAGCAGTCGATATTGAGTTGCTTTAAATCATTAATTTAACATATTTAAGTTAATTTACCTTCTTCATCTTACTGAAGTTGACATAAAGCCATAACGGCAGTGCATTTGGAAGAATTCGACAATCTTATATTCAGGTATAAAGTCGATTTTCTTGTATATACACATTAAGCAGTCGATATTGAGTTGCTTTAAATCATTAATTTAACATATTTAAGATAACAAACCTTCTTCATCTTACTGAAGTTGACATAAAGCCATAACGGCAGTGCATTTGGAAGAATTCGACAATCTTATATTCAGGTATAAAGTCGATTTTCTTGTATATACACATTTAGCAGTCGATATTGAGTTGCTTTAAATCATTAATTTAACATCTTTAAGATAATTTACCTTCTTCATCTTACTGAAGTTGACATAAAGCCATAACGGCAGTGCATTTGGAAAATTCGACAATCTTATATTCAGGTATAAAGTCGATTTTCTTGTATATACACATTAAGCAGTCGATATTGAGTTGCTTTAAATCATTAATTTAACATCTTTAAGTTAATTTACCTTCTTCATCTTACTGAAGTTGACATAAAGCCATAACGGCAGTGCATTTGGAAGAATTCGACAATCTTATATTCAGGTATAAAGTCGATTTTCTTGTATATACACATTTAGCAGTCGATATTGAGTTGCTTTAAATCATTAATTTAACATCTTTAAGTTAATTTACCTTCTTCATCTTACTGAAGTTGACATAAAGCCATAACGGCAGTGCATTTGGAAAAATTCGATAATCTCATATTCAGGTAAAAAGTCGATTTTCTTGTATATACACATTTAGCAGTCGATATTTAGTTGCTTTAAATCATTAATTTAACATCTTTAAGTTAATTTACCTTCTTCATCTTACTGAAGTTGACATAAAGCCATAACGGCAGTGCATTTGGAAAATTCGACAATCTTATATTCAGGTATAAAGTCGATTTTCTTGTATATACACATTAAGCAGTCGATATTGAGTTGCTTTAAATCATTAATTTAACATCTTTAAGTTAATTTACCTTCTTCATCTTACTGAAGTTGACATAAAGCCATAACGGCAGTGCATTTGGAAAAATTCGATAATCTCATATTCAGGTAAAAAGTCGATTTTCTTGTATATACACATTAAGCAGTCGATATTTAGTTGCTTTAAATCATTAATTTAACGTCTTTAAGTTAATTTACCTTCTTCATCTTACTGAAGTTGACATAAAGCCATAACGGCAGTGCATTTGGAAGAATTCGACAATCTTATATTCAGGTATAAAGTCCATTTTCTTGTATATACACATTAAGCAGTCGATATTGAGTTGCTTTAAATCATTAATTTAACATCTTTAAGTTAATTTACCTTCTTCATCTTACTGAAGTTGACATAAAGCCATAACGGCAGTGCATTTGGAAGAATTCGACAATCTTATGTTCAAGTATAAAGTCGATTTTCTGGTAAATACATCTTTAGCAGTCGATATTGAGTTGCTTGATATCATTAATTTAACATCTTTAAGTTAATTTACCTTCTTCATCTTATTGAAGTTGACATAAAGCCATAACGGCAGAGCATTTGGAAGAATTCGACAATCTTATATTCAGGTATAAAGTCGATTTTCTTGTATATACACCTTAAGCAGTCGATATTGAGTTGCTTGATATCATTAATTTAACATCTTTAAGTTAATTTACCTTCTTCATCTTATTGAAGTTGACATAAAGCCATAACGGCAGTGCATTTGGAAGAATTCGACAATCTTATATTCAGGTATAAAGTCGATTTTCTTGTATATACACATTCAGTAATCGATATTGAGTTGCTTCAAATCATTAATTTAAGATAGTTAAGATAACAAACCTTCTTCAGCTTACTGAAGTTGACATAAAGCCATAACGGCAGTGCATTTGGATGAATTCGACAATCTTATATTCAGGTATAAAGTCGATTTTCTTTTATATAAACATTAAGCAGTCGATATTGAGTTGCTTTAAATCATTAATTTAACATCTTTAAGTTAATTTACCTTCTTCATCTTATTGAAGTTGACATAAAGCCATAACGGCAGTGCATTTGGAAGAATTCGACAATCTTATATTCAGGTATAAAGTCGATTTTCTTGTATATACACATTTAGCAGTCGATATTGAGTTGCTTTAAATCATTAATTTAACATCTTTAAGTTAATTTACCTTCTTCATCTTACTGAAGTTGACATAAAGCCATAACGGCAGTGCATTTGGAAGAATTCGACAATCTTATATTCAGGTATAAAGTCGATTTTCTTGTATATACACATTAAGCAGTCGATATTGAGTTGCTTTAAATCATTAATTTAACATCTTTAAGTTAATTTACCTTCTTCATCTTACTGAAGTTGACATAAAGCCATAACGGCAGTGCATTTGGAAGAATTCGATAATCTTATATTCAGGTATAAAGTCGATTTTCTTGTATATACACATTTAGCAGTCGATATTGAGTTGCTTTAAATCATTAATTTAACATCTTTAAGTTAATTTACCTTCTTCATCTTACTGAAGTTGACATAAAGCCATAACGGCAGTGCATTTGGAAGAATTCGACAATCTTATATTCAGGTATAAAGTCGATTTTCTTGTATATACACATTTAGCAGTCGATATTGAGTTGCTTTAAATCATTAATTTAACATCTTTAAGTTAATTTACCTTCTTCATCTTACTGAAGTTGACATAAAGCCATAACGGCAGTGCATTTGGAAGAATTCGACAATCTTATATTCAGGTAAAAGTCGATTTTCTTGTATATACACATTTCTTGTATATACACATTTAAGCAGTCGATATTGAGTTGCTTTAAATCATTAATTTAACATCTTTAAGTTAATTTACCTTCTTCATCTTACTGAAGTTGACATAAAGCCATAACGGCAGTGCATTTGGAAGAATTCGACAATCTTATATTCAGGTATAAAGTCGATTTTCTTGTATATACACATTTAGCAGTCGATATTGAGTTGCTTTAAATCATTAATTTAACATCTTTAAGTTAATTTACCTTCTTCATCTTACTGAAGTTGACATAAAGCCATAACGGCAGTGCATTTGGAAAAATTCGATAATCTCATATTCAGGTAAAAAGTCGATTTTCTTGTATATACACATTAAGCAGTCGATATTGAGTTGCTTTAAATCATTAATTTAACATCTTTAAGTTAATTTACCTTCTTCATCTTACTGAAGTTGACATAAAGCCATAACGGCAGTGCATTTGGAAGAATTCGACAATCTTATATTCAGGTATAAAGTCGATTTTCTTGTATATACACATTTAGCAGTCGATATTGAGTTGCTTTAAATCATTAATTTAACATCTTTAAGTTAATTTACCTTCTTCATCTTACTGAAGTTGACATAAAGCCATAACGGCAGTGCATTTGGAAGAATTCGACAATCTTATATTCAGGTATAAAGTCGATTTTCTTGTATATACACATTTAGCAGTCGATATTGAGTTGCTTTAAATCATTAATTTAACATCTTTAAGTTAATTTACCTTCTTCATCTTACTGAAGTTGACATAAAGCCATAACGGCAGTGCATTTGGAAGAATTCGACAATCTTATATTCAGGTATAAAGTCGATTTTCTTGTATATACACATTTAGCAGTCGATATTGAGTTGCTTTAAATCATTAATTTAACATCTTTAAGTTAATTTACCTTCTTCATCTTACTGAAGTTGACATAAAGCCATAACGGCAGTGCATTTGGAAGAATTCGACAATCTTATATTCAGGTATAAAGTCGATTTTCTGTATATACACATTTAGCAGTCGATATTGAGTTGCTTTAAATCATCAATTTAACATATTTAAGTTAATTTACCTTCTTAATCTTACTGAAGTTGACATAAAGCCATTACGGCAGTGCATTTGGAAAAATTCGATAATCTCATATTCAGGTAAAAAGTCGATTTTCTTGTATATACACATTAAGCAGTCGATATTGAGTTGCTTTAAATCATTAATTTAACATCTTTAAGTTAAATTACCTTCTTCATCTTACTGAAGTTGACATAAAGCCATAACGGCAGTGCATTTGGAAAAATTCGATAATCTCATATTCAGGTAAAAAGTCGATTTTCTTGTATATACACATTTAGCAGTCGATATTTAGTTGCTTTAAATCATTAATTTAACATCTTTAAGTTAATTTACCTTCTTCATCTTACTGAAGTTGACATAAAGCCATAACGGCAGTGCATTTGGAAGAATTCGACAATCTTATATTCAGGTATAAAGTCGATTTTCTTGTATATACACATTAAGCAGTCGATATTGAGTTGCTTTAAATCATTAATTTAACATCTTTAAGTTAATTTACCTTCTTCATCTTACTGAAGTTGACATAAAGCCATAACGGCAGTGCATTTGGAAAAATTCGATAATCTCATATTCAGGTAAAAAGTCGATTTTCTTGTATATACACATTAAGCAGTCGATATTGAGTTGCTTTAAATCATTAATTTAACATCTTTAAGTTAATTTACCTTCTTCATCTTACTGAAGTTGACATAAAGCCATAACGGCAGTGCATTTGGAAAAATTC
Organism: Bactrocera neohumeralis; assembly: GCF_024586455.1. Classification (NCBI taxonomy): domain Eukaryota; kingdom Metazoa; phylum Arthropoda; class Insecta; order Diptera; family Tephritidae; genus Bactrocera; species Bactrocera neohumeralis. Next base: position 21,209 of record NW_026090270.1, read on the forward strand.
GATAATCTCATATTCAGGTAAAAAGTCGATTTTCTTGTATATACACATTTAGCAGTCGATATTTAGTTGCTTTAAATCATTAATTTAACATCTTTAAGTTAATTTACCTTCTTCATCTTACTGAAGTTGACATAAAGCCATAACGGCAGTGCATTTGGAAGAATTCGACAATCTTATATTCAGGTATAAAGTCGATTTTCTTGTATATACACATTTAGCAGTCGATATTTAGTTGCTTTAAATCATTAATTTAACGTCTTTAAGTTAATTTACCTTCTTCATCTTACTGAAGTTGACATAAAGCCATAAGGGCAGTGCATTTGGAAAAATTCGACAATCTTATATTCAGGTATAAAGTCGATTTTCTTGTATATACACATTCAGCAGTCGATATTGAGTTGCTTTAAATCATTAATTTAACATCTTTAAGTTAATTACCTTCTTCATCTTATCTGAAGTTGACATAAAGCCATAACGGCAGTGCATTTGGAAGAATTCGACAATCTTATATTCAGGTATAAAGTCGATTTTCTTGTATATACACATTTAGCAGTCGATATTGAGTTGCTTTAAATCATTAATTTAACATCTTTAAGTTAATTTACCTTCTTCATCTTACTGAAGTTGACATAAAGCCATAACGGCAGTGCATTTGGAAAAATTCGATAATCTCATATTCAGGTAAAAAGTCGATTTTCTTGTATATACACATTAAGCAGTCGATATTGAGTTGCTTTAAATCATTAATTTAACATCTTTAAGTTAAATTACCTTCTTCATCTTACTGAAGTTGACATAAAGCCATAACGGCAGTGCATTTGGAAAAATTCGATAATCTCATATTCAGGTAAAAAGTCGATTTTCTTGTATATACACATTTAGCAGTCGATATTTAGTTGCTTTAAATCATTAATTTAACATCTTTAAGTTAATTTACCTTCTTCATCTTACTGAAGTTGACATAAAGCCATAACGGCAGAGCATTTGGGAGAATTCGACAATCTTATATTCAGGTATAAAGTCGATTTTCTTGTATATACACATTTAGCAGTCGATATTGAATTGCCTTTAATCATTAATTTAGCATAATTAAGTTAACTAACCTTCTTCATTTTTTGAAGTTGACATAAAGCCATAACGGCAGAGCATTTGGAAAAATTCGACAATCTTATGTTCAAGTATAAAGTCGATTTTCTTGTATATACACATTTAGCAGTCGATATTGAGTTGCTTTAAATCATTAATTTAACATATTTAAGATAATTAACCTTCTTCATTTTACTGAAGTTGACATAAAGCCATAACGCCAGTGCATTTGGAAGAATTCGACAATCTTATATTCAGGTATAAAGTCGATTTTCTTGTATATACACATTAAGCAGTCGATATTGAGTTGCTTTAAATCATTAATTTAACATATTTAAGTTAATTAACCTTCTTCATCTTCTTGAAGTTGGCATAAAGCCATAACGCCAGTGCAGTTGAAAGAATTCGACAATCTTATATTCAGGTATAAAGTCGATTTTCTTGTATATACACATTAAGCAGTCGATATTGAGTTGCTTTAAATCATTAATTTAACATCTTTAAGTTAATTTACCTTCTTCATCTTACTGAAGTTGACATAAAGCCATAACGGCAGTGCATTTGGAAGAATTCGACAATCTTATATTCAGGTATAAAGTCGATTTTCTTGTATATACACATTAAGCAGTCGATATTGAGTTGCTTTAAATCATTAATTTAACATATTTAAGTTAATTTACCTTCTTCATCTTACTGAAGTTGACATAAAGCCATAACGGCAGTGCATTTGGAAGAATTCGATAATCTCATATTCAGGTAAAAAGTCGATTTTCTTGTATATACACATTTAGCAGTCGATATTTAGTTGCTTTAAATCATTAATTTAACATCTTTAAGTTAATTTACCTTCTTCATCTTACTGAAGTTGACATAAAGCCATAACGGCAGTGCATTTGGAAAAATTCGACAATCTTATATTCAGGTATAAAGTCGATTTTCTTGTATATACACATTTAGCAGTCGATATTGAGTTGCTTTAAATCATTAATTTAACATCTTTAAGTTAATTTACCTTCTTCATCTTACTGAAGTTGACATAAAGCCATAACGGCAGTGCATTTGGAAAATTCGATAATCTCATATTCAGGTAAAAGTCGATTTTCTTGTATATACACATTTAGCAGTCGATATTTAGTTGCTTTCGACAAATCATTAATTTAAATCTTTAAGTTAATTAACCTTCTTCATCTTACTGAAGTTGACATAAAGCCATAACGGCAGTGCATTTGGAAAATTCGATAATCTTATATTCAGGTATAAAGTCGATTTTCTTGTATATACACATTTAGCAGTCGATATTGAGTTGCTTTAAATCATTAATTTAACATCTTTAAGTTAATTTACCTTCTTCATCTTACTGAAGTTGACATAAAGCCATAACGGCAGTGCATTTGGAAAATTCGATAATCTCATATTCAGGTAAAAAGTCGATTTTCTTGTATATACACATTTAGCAGTCGATATTGAGTTGCTTTAAATCATTAATTTAACATCTTTAAGTTAATTTACCTTCTTCATCTTACTGAAGTTGACATAAAGCCATAACGGCAGTGCATTTGGAAAAATTCGATAATCTTATATTCAGGTATAAAGTCGATTTTCTTGTATATACACATTAAGCAGTCGATATTGAGTTGCTTTAAATCATTAATTTAACATCTTTAAGTTAATTTACCTTCTTCATCTTACTGAAGTTGACATAAAGCCATAACGGCAGAGCATTTGGAAGAATTCGATAATCTCATATTCAGGTAAAAAGTCGATTTTCTTGTATATACACATTTAGCAGTCGATATTTATTTGCTTAAAATCATTAATTTAACGTCTTTCAGTTAATTTACCTTCTTCATCTTATTAAAGTTGACATAAAGCCATAACGGCAATGCATTTGGAAGGATTCGACAAACTTATATTCAGGTATAAAGTCGATTTTCTTGTATATACACATTAAGCAGTCGATATGGAGTTGCTTTAAATCATTAATTTAACATCTTTAAGTTAATTTACCTCCTTCTTCTTACTGAAGTTGACATAAAGCCATAACGGCAGTGCATTTGGAAAAATTCGACAATCTTATATTCAGGTATAAAGTCGATTTTCTTGTATATACACATTTAGCAGTCGATATTGCGTTGCTTTAAATCATTAATTTAACATCTTTAAGTTAATTAACCTTCTTCATCTTTCTGAAGTTGACATAAAGCCATAACGGCAGTGCATTTGGAAGAATTCGACAATCTTATATTCAGGTATAAAGTCGATTTTCTTGTATATACACATTTAGCAGTCGATATTGAGTTGCTTTAAATCATTAATTTAACATCTTTAAGTTAATTTACCTTCTTAATCTTACTGAAGTTGACATAAAGCCATTACGGCAGTGCATT
>NW_026090271.1:0-14141 GCF_024586455.1 Bactrocera neohumeralis
TAGAGCCATAACGGCAGTGCATTTGGAAGAATTCGACAATCTTATATTCAGGTATAAAGTCGATTTTCTTGTATATACACATTTAGTAGTCGATATTGAGTTGCTTAAAATCATTAACATCAAACATTTAAGTTAATTAACCTTCTTCATTTTACTGAAGTTGACATAAAGCCATAACGGCAGTGCATTTGGAAGAATTCGACAATCTTATATTTAGGTATAAAGTTGATTTTCTTGTATATACACATTAAGTAGTCGATATAGAGTTGCCCTAAATCACTAATTTAACATATTTAAGTTAATTAACCTTCTTCATCTTACTGAAGTTGACAAAAAGCCATAACGGCAGTGCATTTGGAAGAATTCGACAATCTTATATTCAGGTATAAAGTCGATTTGCTTGTATATACACATTAAGTAGTCGATATTGAGGTGCCCTAAATCACTAATTTAACATATTTAAGTTAATTAACATTCTCCATCTTACTGAAGTTGACATAAAGCCATAACGGCAGTGCATTTGGAAGAATTCGACAATCTTATATTCAGGTATAAAGTCGATTTTCTTGTATATACACATTAAGTAGTCGATATTGAGGTGCCCTAAATCACTAATTTAACATATTTAAGTTAATTAACCTTTTTCATCTTACTGAAGTTAACATAAAGCCATAACGGCAGTGCATTTGGAAGAATTCGACAATCTTATATTCAGGTATAAAGTCGATTTTCTTGTATATACACATTTAGCAGTCGATATTGAGTTGCTTCAAATCATTAACATCAAATATTTAAGTTAATTAACCTTCTTCATCTTGCTGAAGTTGACATAAAGCCATAACGGCAGTGCATTTGGAAGAATTCGACAATCTTATATTCAGGTATAAAGTCGATTTTCTTGTATATACACATTTAGCAGTCGATATTGAGTTGCCTCAAATCATTAGTTTCACATATTTAAGTAGATTTACCTTCTTCATCTCACTGAAATGGACATAAAGCCATAACGGCAGTGCATTTGGAAGAATTCGACAATCTTATATTCAGGTATAAAGTCGATTTTCTTGTATATACACATTAGCAGTCGATATTGAGTTGCTTCAAATCATTAACATCAAATATTTAAGATAATTAACCTTCTTCATCTTGCTGAAGTTGACATAAAGCCATAACGGCAGTGCATTTGGAAGAATTCGACAATCTTATATTCAGGTATAAAGTCGATTTTCTTGTATATACACATTTAGCAGTCGATATTGAGTTGCTTCAAATCATTAACATCAAATATTTAAGATAATTAACCTTCTTCATCTTGCTGAAGTTGACATAAAGCCATAACGGCAGTGCATTTGGAAGAATTCGACAATCTTATATTCAGGTATAAAGTCGATTTTCTTGTATATACACATTTAGCAGTGGATATTGAGTTGCTTCAAATCATTAACATCAAATATTTAAGATAATTAACCTTCTTCATTTTACTGAAGTTGACATAAAGCCATAACGGCTGTGCATTTGGAAGAATTCGACAATCTTATATTTAGGTATAAAGTCGATTTTCTTGTATATACACATTTAGTAGTCGATATTGAGTTGCCCTAAATCATTAGCATCAAATATTTAAGTTAATTAGCCTTCTTCATCTTATCGAAGTTGACATAAAGCCATAACGGCAGTGCATTTGTATTTCGATTTTCTTGTATATACACATTTAGCAGTCGATATTGAGTTGCTTTAAATCACTAATTTAACATATTTTAGTTAATTAACCTTCTTCATATTACTGAAGTTGACATAAAGCCATAACGGCAGTGCATTTGGAAGAATTCGACGATCTTTTATTCAGGTATAAAAGAGATTTTCTTGTGTATACATATTTAGATATCGATATTCATTTGCTTTAAGTCATTAATTTGACATATTTAAGTTAATTAGCCTTCTTCTTCCTACCGAAGTTGACATAAAGCCATAACGGCACTGCATTTGAAAGAATTCGACAATTTTTATGTTCAAGTATTAAGTCGATTTGCTTGTATATACACATTTAGTAGTCGATATTGAGTTGCTTCAAATCATTAAGATCAAATATTTACGATAATTAACCTTCTTCATCTTGCTGAAGTTGACATAAAGCCATAACGGCAGTGCATTTGGAAGAATTCGACAATCTTGTATTTAGGTATAAAGTCGATTTTCTTGTATATACACATTTAGCAGTCGATATTGAGTTGCTTTAAATCATTAACATCAAATATTTGAGTTAATTAGCCTTCTTCATCTTGCTGGAGTTGACATAAAGCCATAACGGCAGTGCATTTGGAAGAACTCGACAATCTTATATTTAGGTATAAAGTCGATTTTCTTGTATATACACATTTAGTAGTCGATATAGAGTTGCCCTAAATCACTAATTTAACATATTTAAGTAAATTAACCTTCTTCATCTTACTGAAGTTGACATAAAGCCATAACGGCAGTGCATTTTTAAGAATTCGACAATCTTATATTCAGGTATAAAGTCGATTTTCTTGTATATACACATTTAGCAGTCGATATTGAGTTGCTGAAAATCATTAACATCAAATATTTAAGTTAATTAACCATCTTAATTTTACTGAAGTTGACATAAAGCCATAACGGCAGTGCATTTGGAAGAATTCGACAATCTTATATTTAGGTATAAAGTCGATTTTCTTGTATATACACATTTGCAGTCGATATTGAGTTGCTTTAAATCATTAACATCGATTTTTTAAGGTAATTAACTTTCTTCATCTTGCTGAAGTTGACATAGAGCCATAACGGCAGTGCATTTGGAAGAATTCGACAATCTTATATTCAGGTATAAAGTCGATTTTCTTGTATATACACATTTAGTAGTCGATATTGAGTTGCTTAAAATCATTAACATCAAACATTTAAGTTAATTAACCTTCTTCATCTTACTGAAGTTGACATAAAGCCATAACGGCAGTGCATTTGGAAGAATTCGACAATCTTATATTCAGGTATAAAGTCGATTTTCTTGTATAAACACATTAAGTAGTCGATATTGAGTTGCTTTAAATCACTAATTTAAATATTTAAGTTAATTAACCTTCTTCATCTTACTGAAGTTGACATAAAGCCATAACGGCAGTGCATTTGGAAGAATTCGACAATCTTATATTCAGGTATAAAGTCGATTTTCTTGTATATACACATTAAGTAGTCGATATAGAGTTGCCCTAAATCACTAATTTAACATATTTAAGTTAATTAACCTTCTTCATCTTACTGAAGTTGACATAAAGCCATAACGGCAGTGCATTTGGAAGAATTCGACAATCTTATATTCAGGTATAAAGTCGATTTTCTTGTATATACACATTAAGCAGTCGATATTGAGTTGCTTAAAATCATTAACATCAAATATTTAAGTTAATTAACTTCTTCATTTTACTGAAGTTGACATAAAGCCATAACGGCAGTGCATTTGGAAGAATTCGACAATCTTATATTAGGTATAAAGTCGATTTTCTTGTATATACACATTTAGTAGTCGATATTGAGTTGCCCTAAATCACTAGTTTAACATATTTAAGTTAATTAACATTCTCCATCTTACTGAAGTTGACATAAAGCCATAACGGCAGTGCATTTGGAAGAATTCGACAATCTTATATTCAGGTATAAAGTCGATTTTCTTGTATATACACATTTAGCAGTCGATATTGAGTTGCTTTAAATCATTAACATCAAATATTTAAGTTAATTAACCTTCTTCATCTTACTGAAGTTGACATAAAGCCATAACGGCAGTGCATTTGGAAGAATTCGACAATCTTATATTCAGGTATAAAGTCGATTTTCTTGTATATACACATTTAGTAGTCGATATTGAGTTGCCCTAAATCACTAATTTAACATATTTAAGTTAATTAACCTTCTTCATCTTACTGAAGTTGACATAAAGCCATAACGGCAGTGCATTTGGAAGAATTCGACAATCTTATATTCAGGTATAAAGTCGATTTTCTTGTATATACACATTTAGCAGTCGATATTGAGTTGCTTTAAATCATTAACATCAAATATTTAAGTTAATTAACTTGCTTCAATTTACTGAAGTTGACATAAAGCCATAACCGCAGTGCATTCGGAAGAATTCGACAATCTTATATTCAGGTATAAAGTCGATTTTCTTGTATATACACATTTAGTAGTCGATATTGAGTTGCCCTAAATCACTAATTTAAATTTAAGTTAATTAACCTTCTTCATCTTACTGAAGTTGACATAAAGCCATAACGGCAGTGCATTTGGAAGAATTCGACAATCTTATATTCAGGTATAAAGTCGATTTTCTTGTATATACACATTTAGCAGTCGATACTGAGTTGCTGAAAATCATTAACATCAAATATTTAAGTTAATTAACTTTCTTCATTTTACTGAAGTTGACATAAAGCCATAACGGCAGTGCATTTTGAAGAATTCGACAATCTTATATTTAGGTATAAAGTCGATTTTCTTGTATATACCCATCTTGCAGTCGATATTGAGTTGCTTTAAATCATTAACATCGATTTTTTAAGGTAATTAACTTTCTTCATCTTGCTGAAGTTGACATAGAGCCATAACGGCAGTGCATTTGGAAGAATTCGACAATCTTATATTCAGGTATAAAGTCGATTTTCTTGTATATACACATTTAGTAGTCGATATTGAGTTGCTTTAAATCATTAATTTAACACATTTAAGTTAATTAACCTTCTTCATCTTACTGAAGTTGACATAAAGCCATAACGGCAGTGCATTTGGAAGAATTCGACAATCTTATATTCAGGTATAAAGTCGATTTTCTTGTATATACACATTTAGTAGTCGATATTGAGTTGCTTCAAATCATTAACATCAAATATTTAAGTTAATTAACCTTCTTCATCTTACTGAAGTTGACATAAAGCCATAACGGCAGTGCATTTGGAAGAATTCGACAATCTTATATTTAGGTATAAAGTCGATTTTCTTGTATATACACATTTAGTAGACAATATTGAGTTGCCCTAAATCACTAATTTAACATATTTAAGTTAATTAACATTCTCCATCTTACTGAAGTTGACATAAAGCCATAACGGCAGTGCATTTGGAAGAATTCGACAATCTTATATTTAGGTATAAAGTCGATTTTCTTGTATATACACATTAAGTAGTCGATATTGAGGTGCCCTAAATCACTAATTTAACATATTTAAGTTAATTAACCTTCTTCATCTTACTGAAGTTGACATAAAGCCATAACGGCAGTGCATTTGGAAGAATTCGACAATCTTATATTCAGGTATAAAGTCGATTTTCTTGTATATACACATTTAGCAGTCGATATTGAGTTGCCCTAAATCATTAATTTAACATATTTAAGTTAATTAACCTTCTTCATCTTACTGAAGTTGACATAAAGCCATAACGGCAGTGCATTTGGAAGAATTCGACAATCTTATATTCAGGTATAAAGTCGATTTTCTTGTATATACACATTAAGTAGTCGATATTGAGTTGCCCTAAATCACTAATTTAACATATTTAAGTTAATTAACCTTCTTCATCTTACTGAAGTTGACATAAAGCCATAACGGCAGTGCATTTGGAAGAATTCGACAATCTTATATTCAGGTATAAAGTCGATTTTCTTGTATATACACATTAAGTAGTCGATATTGAGTTGCTTTAAATCATTAACATCAAATATTTAAGTTAATTAACCTTCTTCATCTTACTGAAGTTGACATAAAGCCATAACGGCAGTGCATTTGGAAGAATTCGACAATCTTATATTCAGGTATAAAGTCGATTTTCTTGTATATACACATTAAGTAGTCGATATTGAGTTGCTTTAAATCATTAACATCAAATATTTAAGTTAATTAACCTTCTTCATCTTACTGAAGTTGACATAAAGCCATAACGGCAGTGCATTTGGAAGAATTCGACAATCTTATATTCAGGTATAAAGTCGATTTTCTTGTATATACACATTTAGTAGTCGATATTGAGTTGCCCTAAATCATTAAATTTAACATATTTAAGTTAATTAACCTTCTTCATCTTACTGAAGTTGACATAAAGCCATAACGGCAGTGCATTTGGAAGAATTCGACAATCTTATATTCAGGTATAAAGTCGATTTTCTTGTATATACACATTTAGTAGTCGATATTGAGTTGCTTAAAATCATTAACATCAAACATTTAAGTTAATTAACCTTCTTCATCTTACTGAAGTTGACATAAAGCCATAACGGCAGTGCATTTGGAAGAATTCGACAATCTTATATTCAGGTATAAAGTCGATTTTCTTGTATATACACATTAAGCAGTCGATATTGAGTTGCTTTAAATCATTAACATTAAATATTTAAGATAATTAACCTTCTTCATCTTGCTGAAGTTGACATAAAGCCATAACGGCAGTGCATTTGGGAGAATTCGACAATTTTATATTCAGGTATAAAGTCGATTTGCTTGTATATACACATTTAGTAGTCGATATAGAGTTGCCCTAAATCACTAATTTAACATATTTAAGTTAATTAACCTTCTTCATCTTACTGAAGTTGACATAAAGCCATAACGGCAGTGCATTTGGAAGAATTCGACAATCTTATATTCAGGTATAAAGTCGATTTTCTTGTATATTCACATCTAGCAGTCGATATTGAGTTGCTTAAAATCATTAACATCAAACATTTAAGTTAATTACCTTTCTTCATTTTACTGAAGTTGACATAAAGCCATAACGGCAGTGCATTTGGAAGAATTCGACAATCTTATATTCAGGTATAAAGTCGATTTTCTTGTATATACACATTTAGTAGTCGATATTGAGTTGCCCTAAATCACTAATTTAACATATTTAAGTTAATTAACCTTCTTCATCTTACTGAAGTTGACATAAAGCCATAACGGCAGTGCATTTGGAAGAATTCGACAATCTTATATTCAGGTATAAAGTCGATTTTCTTTATATACACATTTAGTCGATATTGACTGATCAAATTTAACATATTTAAGTTAATTAACCTTCTTCATCTTACTGAAGTTGACATAAAGCCATAACGGCAGTGCATTTATAAGAATTCGACAATCTTATATTCAGGTATAAAGTCGATTTTCTTGCATATACACATTTAGCAGTCGATATTGAGTTGCTTTAAATCATTAACATCAAACATTTAAGTTAATTAACCTTCTTCATCTTACTGAAGTTGACATAAAGCCATAACGGCAGTGCATTTGGAAGAATTCGACAATCTTATATTCAGGCATAAAGTCGATTTTCTTGTATATACACATTTAGTAGTCGATATTGAGTTGCCCTAAATCACTAATTCAACATATTTAAGTTAATTAACCTTCTTCATCTTACTGAAGTTGACATAAAGCCATAACGGCAGTGCATTTGGAAGAATTCGACAATCTTATATTCAGGTATAAAGTCGATTTTCTTGTATATACACATTTAGCAGTCGATATTGAGTTGCTGAAAATCATTAACATCAAATATTTAAGTTAATTAACCTTCTTCATCTTACTGAAGTTGACATAAAGCCATAACGGCAGTGCATTTGGAAGAATTCGACAATCTTATATTCAGGTATAAAGTCGATTTTCTTGTATATACACATTTAGTAGTCGATATTGAGTTGCCCTAAATCACTAACATTAACATATTTAAGTTAATTAACCTTCTTCATCTTACTGAAGTTGACATAAAGCCATAACGGCAGTGCATTTGGAAGAATTCGACAATCTTATATTCAGGTATAAAGTCGATTTTCTTGTATATACACATTTAGTAGTCGATATTGAGTTGCCCTAAATCACTAATTTAACATATTTAAGTTAATTAACCTTCTTCATCTTACTGAAGTTGACATAAAGCCATAACGGCAGTGCATTTGGAAGAATTCGACAATCTTATATTCAGGTATAAAGTCGATTTTCTTGTATATACACATTTAGTAGTCGGTATTGAGTTGCTTAAAATCATTAACATCAAATATTTAAGTTAATTAACCTTCTTCATTTTACTGAAGTTGACATAAAGCCATAACGGCAGTGCATTTGGAAGAATTCGACAATCTTATATTCAGGTATAAAGTCGATTTTCTTGTATATACACATTTAGTAGTCGATATTGAGTTGCCCTAAATCACTAATTTAACATATTTAAGTTAATTAACCTTCTTCATCTTACTGAAGTTGACATAAAGCCATAACGGCAGTGCATTTGGAAGAATTCGACAATCTTATATTCAGGTATAAAGTCGATTTTCTTGTATATTCACATTTAGCAGTCGATATTGAGTTGCTTAAAATCATTAACATCAAACATTTAAGTTAATTAACCTTCTTCATTTTACTGAAGTTGACATAAAGCCATAACGGCAGTGCATTTGGAAGAATTCGACAATCTTATATTCAGGTATAAAGTCGATTTTCTTGTATATACACATTTAGTTGTCGATATTGAGTTGCCCTAATACACTAATTTAACATATTTAAGTTAATTAACCTTCTTCATCTTACTGAAGTTGACATAAAGCCATAACGGCAGTGCATTTGGAAGAATTCGACAATCTTATATTCAGGTATAAAGTCGATTTTCTTGTATATACACATTTAGCAGTCGATATTGAGTTGCTTAAAATCATTAACATCAAATATTTAAGTTAATTAACCTTCTTCATTTTACTGAAGTTGACATAAAGCCATGACGGCAGCCATTTGGAAGAATTCGACAATCTTATATTCAGGTATAAAGTCGATTTTCTTGTATATACACATTTAGTAGTCGATATTGAGTTGCTCTAAATCATTAACATCAAATATTTAAGTTAATTAACCTTCTTCATTTTACTGAAGTTGACATAAAGCCATAACGGCAGTGCATTTGGAAGAATTCGACAATCTTATATTCAGGTATAAAGTCGATTTTCTTGTATATACACATCTTGCAGTCGATATTGAGTTGCTTTAAATCATTAACATCGATTATTTAAGGTAATTAACTTTCTTCATCTTGCTGAAGTTGACATAAAGCCATAACGGCAGTGCATTTGGAAGAATTCGACAATCTTATATTTAGGTATAAAGTCGATTTTCTTGTATATACACATTTAGTAGTCGATATTGAGTTGCCCTAAATCATTAACATCAAATATTTAAGTTAATTAACCTTCTTCATCTTACTGAAGTTGACATAAAGCCATAACGGCAGTGCATTTGGAAGAATTCGACAATCTTATATTCAGGTATAAAGTCGATTTTCTTGTATATACACATTTAGTAGTCGATATTGAGTTGCTTAAAATCATTAACATCAAACATTTAAGTTAATTAACCTTCTTCATTTTACTGAAGTTGACATAAAGCCATAACGGCAGTGTATTTGGAAGAATTCGACAATCTTATATTCAGGTATAAAGTCGATTTTCTTGTATATACACATTTAGCAGTCGATATTGAGTTGCCCTAAATCATTAATTTAACATATTTAAGTTAATTAACCTTCTTCATCTTACTGAAGTTGACATAAAGCCATAACGGCAGTGCATTTGGAAGAATTCGACAATCTTATATTCAGGTATAAAGTCGATTTTCTTGTATATACACATTTAGCAGTCGATATTGAGTTGCTTAAAATCATTAACATCAAACATTTAAGTTAATTAACCTTCTTCATTTTACTGAAGTTGACATAAAGCCATAACGGCAGTGCATTTGGAAGAATTCGACAATCTTATATTCAGGTATGAAGTCGATTTTCTTGTATATACACATTTAGTAGTCGATATTGAGTTGCCCTAAATCACTAATTTAACATATTTAAGTTAATTAACCTTCTTCATCTTACTGAAGTTGACATAAAGCCATAACGGCAGTGCATTTGGAAGAATTCGACAATCTTATATTCAGATATAAAGTCGATTTTCTTGTATATTCACATCTAGCAGGTCGATATTGAGTTGCTTAAAATCATTAACATCAAACATTTAAGTAAATTAACCTTCTTCATTTTACTGAAGTTGACATAAAGTCATAACGGCAGTGCATTTGGAAGAATTCGACAATCTTATATTCAGGTATAAAGTCGATTTTCTTGTATATACACATTTAGTAGTCGATATTGAGTTGCTTTAAATCATTAATTTAACATCTTTAAGTTAATTAACCTTCTTCTTCTTACTGAAGTTGACATAAAGCCATAACGGCAGTGCATTTGGAAGAATTCGACAATCTTATATTCAGGTATAAAGTCGATTTTCTTGTATATACACATTTAGCAGTCGATATTGAGTTGCTTTAAATCATTAACATCAAATATTTAAGTTAATTAACCTTCTTCATCTTACTGAAGTTGACATAAAGCCATAACGGCAGTGCATTTGGAAGAATTCGACAATCTTATATTCAGGTATAAAGTCGATTTTCTTGTATATACACATTTAGCAGTCGATATTGAGTTGCCCTAAATCACTAATTTAACATATTTAAGTTAATTAACCTTCTTCATCTTACTGAAGTTGACATAAAGCCATAACGGCAGTGCATTTGGAAGAATTCGACAATCTTATATTCAGGTATAAAGTCGATTTTCTTGTATATACACATCTTGCAGTCGATATTGAGTTGCTTTAAATCATTAACATCGATTATTTAAGGTAATTAACTTTCTTCATCTTACTGGAGTTGACATAAAGCCATAACGGCAGTGCATTTGGAAGAATTCGACAATCTTATATTTAGGTATAAAGTCGATTTTCTTGTATATACACATTTAGTAGTCGATATTGAGTTGCCCTAAATCATTAATTTAAATATTTAAGTTAATTAACCTTCTTCATCTTACTGAAGTTGACATAAAGCCATAACGGCAGTGCATTTGGAAGAATTCGACAATCTTATATTCAGGTATAAAGTCGATTTTCTTGTATATACACATTTAGTAGTCGATATTGAGTTGCTTAAAATCATTAACATCAAACATTTAAGTTAATTAACCTTCTTCATCTTACTGAAGTTGACATAAAGCCATAACGGCAGTGCATTTGGAAGAATTCGACAATCTTATATTCAGATATAAAGTCGATTTTCTTGTATATACACATTTAGTAGTCGATATTGAGTTGCCCTAAATCACTAATTTAACATATGTTAATTAACCTTCTTCATCTTACTTCTTCATCTTACTGAAGTTGACATAAAGCCATAACGGCAGTGCATTTGGAAGAATTCGACAATCTTATATTCAGGTATAAAGTCGATTTTCTTGTATATACACATTTAGTAGTCGGTGTTGGGTTGCTTAAAATCATTAACATCAAATATTTAAGTTAATTAACCTTCTTCATCTTACTGAAGTTGACATAAAGCCATAACGGCAGTGCATTTGGAAGAATTCGACAATCTTATATTCAGGTATAAAGTCGATTTTCTTGTATATACACATTTAGTTGTCGATATTGAGTTGCCCTAAATCACTAATTTAACATATTTAAGTTAATTAACCTTCTTCATCTTACTGAAGTTGACATAAAGCCATAACGGCAGTGCATTTGGAAGAATTCGACAATCTTATATTCAGGTATAAAGTCGATTTTCTTGTATATACACATTTAGTTGTCGATATTGAGTTGCCCTAATACACTAATTTAACATATTTAAGTTAATTAACCTTCTTCATCTTACTGAAGTTGACATAAAGCCATAACGGCAGTGCATTTGGAAGAATTCGACAATCTTATATTCAGGTATAAAGTCGATTTTCTTGTATATACACATTTAGCAGTCGATATTGAGTTGCTTTAAATCATTAACATCAAACATTTAAGTTAATTAACCTTCTTCATTTTACTGAAGTTGACATAAAGCCATAACGGCAGTGCATTTGGAAGAATTCGACAATCTTATATTCAGGTATAAAGTCGATTTTCTTGTATATACACATTTAGTAGTCGATATTGAGTTGCCCTAAATCACTAATTTAACATATTTAAGTTAATTAACCTTCTTCATCTTACTGAAGTTGACATAAAGCCATAACGGCAGTGCATTTGGAAGAATTCGACAATCTTATATTCAGGTATAAAGTCGATTTTCTTGTATATACACATTTAGTAGTCGATATTGAGTTGCCCTAAAATCATTAATTTAACATATTTAAGTTAATTAACCTTCTTCATCTTACTGAAGTTGACATAAAGCCATAACGGCAGTGCATTTGGAAGAATTCGACAATCTTATATTCAGATATAAAGTCGATTTTCTTGTATATTCACATCTAGCAGTCGATATTGAGTTGCTTAAAATCATTAACATCAAACATTTAAGTAAATTAACCTTCTTCATTTTACTGAAGTTGACATAAAGTCATAACGGCAGTGCATTTGGAAGAATTCGACAATCTTATATTCAGGTATAAAGTCGATTTTCTTGTATATACACATTTAGTTGTCGATATTGAGTTGCCCTAAATCACTAATTTAACATATTTAAGTTAATTAACCTTCTTCATCTTACTGAAGTTGACATAAAGCCATAACGGCAGTGCATTTGGAAGAATTCGACAATCTTATATTCAGGTATAAAGTCGATTTTCTTGTATATACACATTTAGCAGTCGATATTGAGTTGCTTTAAATCATTAACATCAAACATTTAAGTTAATTAACCTTCTTCATCTTACTGAAGTTGACATAAAGCCATAACGGCAGTGCATTTGGAAGAATTCGACAATCTTATATTCAGGTATAAAGTCGATTTTCTTGTATATACACATTTAGTAGTCGATATTGAGTTGCTTTAAATCATTAATTTAACATATTTAAGTTAATTAACCTTCTTCATCTTACTGAAGTTGACATAAAGCCATAACGGCAGTGCATTTGGAAGAATTCGACAATCTTATATTCAGGTATAAAGTCGATTTTCTTGTATATACACATTTAGTGGTCGATATTGAGTTGCCCTAATACACTAATTTAACATATTTAAGTTAATTAACCTTCTTCCTCTTACTGAAGTTGACATAGAGCCATAACGGCAGTGCATTTGGAAGAATTCGACAATCTTATATTCAGGTATAAAGTCGATTTTCTTGCATATACACATTTAGTAGTCGATATTGAGTTGCTCAAAATCATTAACATCAATATTTAAGTTAATTAACCTTCTTCATTTTACTGAAGTTGACATAAAGCCATAACGGCAGAGCATTTAGAAGAATTCGACAATTTTATATTCAGGTATAAAGTCGATTTTCTAGTATATACACATTTAGAAGTCGATATTGAGTTGCCCTAAATCTAATTTAACATATTTAAGTTAATTAACCTTCTTCATCTTACTGAAGTTGACATAAAGCCATAACGGCAGTGCATTTGGAAGAATTCGACAATCTTATATTCAGGTATAAAGTCGATTTTCTTGTATATACACATTTAGTAGTCGATATTGAGTTGCTTAAAATCATTAACATCAAACATTTAAGTTAATTAACCTTCTTCATTTTACTGAAGTTGACATAAAGCCATAACGGCAGTGCATTTGGAAGAATTCGACAATCTTATATTCAGGTATAAAGTCGATTTTCTTGTATATACACATTTAGTAGTCGATATTGAGTTGCTTAAAATCATTAATTTAACATATTTGAGTTAATTTACCTTCTTAATCTTACTGAAGTGGACATAAAGCCATAACGGCAGTGCATTTGGAAGAATTCCACAATCTGAAGTGGACATAAAGCCATAACGGCAGTGCATTTGGAAGAATTTCGCAATCTTATGTTAAGGTATAAAGTCGGTTTTCTGGTATATACACATTTGCAGTCGATATTGAGTTGCTAAATCATTAATCAAATATTTAAGTTAATTAACCTTCTTCATCTTACTGAAGTTGACATAAAGCCATAACGGCAGTGCATTTGGAAGAATTCGACAATCTTATATTCAGGTATAAAGTCGATTTTCTTGTATATACACATTTAGCAGTCGATATTGAGTTGCTTAAAATCATTAACATCAAACATTTAAGTCATCTTACTGAAGTTGACATAAAGCCATAACGGCAGTGCATTTATAAGAATTCGACAAT
>NW_026090272.1:0-12277 GCF_024586455.1 Bactrocera neohumeralis
TATACACATTAAAGCAGTCGATATTGAGTTGCTTTAAATCATTAATTTAACATCTTTAAGTTAATTTACCTTCTTCATCTTACTGAAGTTGACAAAAGCCATAACGGCAGTGCATTTGGAAAATTTGTTCAAGTATAAATTCGATTTTCTTGTATGTACACATTTAGCAGTCGATATGGAGTTGCTTTAAATCATTATTTTAACATATTTAAGTTAATTTACCTTCTTCATCTTACTGAAGTTGACATAAAGCCATAACGGCAGTGCATTTGGAAGAATTCGACAATCTTATATTCCATTTTCTTTTATATACACATTAAGCAGTCGATATTGAGTTGCTTTAAATCTTTAATTTAACATCTTTAAGTTAATTCACCTCTTTATCTTACTGAAGTTGACATAAAGAGATAACGGCAGTGCATTTGGAAGAATTCGACAGTATTATATTCAGGTGTAAAAGTCCATTTTCTTGTATATACACATTAAGCAGTCGATATTGAGTTGCTTTAAATCATTAATTTAACATCTTTAAGTTAATTTACCTTCTTCATCTTACTGAAGTTGACATAAAGCCATAACGGCAGTGCATTTGGAAGAATTCGGCAATCTTATATTCAGCTATAAATTCTATTTTCTTGTATATACACATTAAGTAGTCGATATTGAGTTGCTTTAAATCATTAATTTAACATATTTAAGTTATTTAACCTTCTTTATCTTACTGAAGTTGACATAAAGCCATAACGGCAGTGCATTTGGAAGAATTCGACAGTATTATATTCAGGTGTAAAGTCCATTTTCTTGTATATACTCATTAAGCAGTCGATATTGAGTTGCTTTAAATCACTAATTTAACATCTTTAAGTTAATTTACCTTCTTCATCTTACTGAAGTTGACATAAAGCCATAACGGCAGTGCATTTGGAAGAATTCGGCAATCTTATATTCAGGTATAAAGTCTATTTTCTTGTATATACACATTAAGTAGTCGATATTGAGTTGCTTTAAATCATTAATTTAACATCTTTAAGTTAATTTACCTTCTTCATCTTATTGAAGTTGACATAAAGCCATAACGGCAGTGCATTTGGATGAATTCGACAATCTTATATTCAGGTATAAAGTCGATTTTCTTGTATATACACATTAAGCAGTCGATATTGAGTTGCTTTAAATCATTAATTTAACATCTTTAAGTTAATTTACCTTCTTCATCTTACTGAAGTTGACATAAAGCCATAACGGCAGTGCATTTGGAAGAATTCGACAATCTTATATTCAGGTAAAAAGTCGATTTTCTTGTATATACACATTTAGCAGTCGATATTGAGTTGCTTTAAATCATTTATTTAACATCTTTAAGTTAATTTACCTTCTTCATCTTATTGAAGTTGACATAAAGCCATAACGGCAGTGCATTTGGAAGAATTCGACAATCTTATATTTAGGTATAAAGTCGATTTTCTTGTATATACACATTAGGCAGTCGATGCTGAGTGGCTTTAAATCATTATTTTAACATATTTAAGTTAATTAACCTTCTTCATCTTACTGAAGTTGACATAAAACATAACGGCAGCGCATTTGGAAGAATTCGACAATCTTATATTCAGGTATAAAGTCGATTTTCTTGTATATACACATTTAGCAGTCGATATTGAATTGCCTTAAATCATTAATTTAACATCTTTAAGTTATTTACCTTCTTCAGCTTATTGAAGTTGACATAAAGCCATAACGGCCGTGCATTTGGAAGAATTCGACAATCTTATATTCAGGTATAAAGTCCATTTTCTTGTATATACACATTAAGCAGTCGATATTGAGTTGCTTTAAATCATTAATTTAACATCTTTAAGTTAATTTACCTTCTTCATCTTACTGAAGTTGACATAAAGCCATAACGGCAGTGCATTTGGAAGAATTCGATAATCTCACATTCAGGTAAAAAGTCGATTTTCTTGTATATACACATTTAGCAGTCGATACTGAGTTGCTTTTAAATCATTTATTTAACATCTTTAAGTTAATTTACCTTCTTCATCTTATTGAAGTTGACATAAAGCCATAACGGCAATGCATTTGAAAGAATTCGACAATCTTATATTCAGGTATAAAGTCTATTTTCTTGTATATACACATTTAGCAGTCGATATTGAGTTGTTTTAAATCATTAATTTAACATCTTTAAGTTAATTAACCTTCTTCATCCTACTGAAGTTGACATAAAGCCATAACGGCAGTGCATTTGGAAGAATTCGACAATCTTATATTCAGGTATAAAGTCCATTTTCTTGTATATACACAATAAGCAGTCGATATTGCGTTGCTTTAAATCATTAATTTAACATCTTTAAGTTAATTAACCTTCTCCATTTTACTGAAGTTGACATAAAGCCATAACGGCAGTGCATTTGGAAGTAATTCGATAATCTCATATTCAGGAAAAAAGTCGATTTTCTTGTATATACACATTTAGCAGTCGATATTGAGTTGCTTTAAATCATTTATTTAACATCTTTAAGTTAATATACCTTCTTCATCTTATTGAAGTTGACATAAAGCCATAACGGCAATGCATTTGGAAGAATTCGACAATCTTATATTCAGGTATAAAGTCGATTTTCTTGTATATACACATTTAGCAGTCGATATTGAGTTGCTTTAAATCTCTAATTTAACATATTTAAGTTAATTAACTTGCTTCACCTTCCTGAAGTTGACATAAAGCCATAACGGCAGTGCATTTGGAAGAATTCGAAAATCTTATATTCAGGTATAAAGTCCATTTTCTTGTATATACACATTAAGCAGTCGATATTGAGTTGCTTTAAATCATTAATTTAACATCTTTAAGTTAATTTACCTTCTTCATCTTACTGAAGTTGACATAAAGCCATAACGGCAGTGCATTTGAAAGAATTCGATAATCTCATATTCAGGTAAAAAGTCGATTTTCTTGTATATACACATTTAGCAGTCGATATTGAGTTGCTTTAAATCATTTATTTAACATCTTTAAGTTAATATACCTTCTTCATCTTATTGAAGTTGACATAAAGCCATAACGGCAGTGCATTTGGAAGAATTCGACAATCTTATATTCAGGTATAAAGTCGATTTTCTTGTATATACACATTTAGCAGTCGATATTGAGTTGCTTTAAATCATTAATTTAACATATTTAAGTTAATTTACCTTCTTCATCTTCCTGAAGTTGACATAAAGCCATAACGGCAGTGCATTTGGAAGAATTCGACAATCTTATATTCAGGTAAAAAGTCGATTTTCTTGTATATACACATTTAGCAGTCGATATTGAGTTGCTTTAAATCATTAATTTAACATCTTTAAGTTAATTTACCTTCTTCATCTTATTGAAGTTGACATAAAGCCATAACGGCAGTGCATTTGGAAGAATTCGACAATCTTATATTCAGGTAAAAAGTCGATTTTCTTGTATATACACATTTAGCAGTCGATATTGAGTTGCTTTAAATCATTAATTTAACATCTTTAAGTTAATTTACCTTCTTCATCTTATTGAAGTTGACATAAAGCCATAACGGCAGTGCATTTGGAAGAATTCGACAATCTAATGTTAAAGTATAAAGTCGATTTTCTTGTATATACACATTTAGCAATCGATATTGAGTTGCTTTAAATCATTTATTTAACATCTTTAAGTTAATTTACCTTCCTCATCTTATTGAAGTTGACATAAAGCCAAAACGGCAGTGCATTTGGAAGAATTCGATAATATCATATTCAGGTAAAAGTCGATTTTCTTGTATATACATATTTAGCAGTCGATATTGAGTTGCTTTAAATCATTTATTTAACATCTTTAAGTTAATTTACCTTCTTCATCTTACTGAAGTTGACATAAAGCCATAACGGCAGTGCATTTGGAAGAATTCGACAATCTTATATTCAGGTATAAAGTCGATTTTCTTGTATATACACATTTAGCAGTCGATATTGAGTTGCTTTAAATCATTTTTAATTTAACATTTTTAAGTTAATTAACTTCTTCATCTTACTGAAGTTGACATAAAGCCATAACGGCAGTGCATTTGGAAGAATTCGACAATCTTATATTCAGGTATAAAGTCCATTTTCTTGTATATACACATTAAGCAGTCGATATTGAGTTGCTTTAAATCATTAATTTAACATCTTTAAGTTAATTTACCTTCTTCATCTTACTGAAGTTGACATAAAGCCATAATGGCAGTGCATTTGGAAGAATTCGATAATCTCATATTCAGGTAAAAAGTCCATTTTCTTGTATATACACATTTAGCAGTCGATATTGAGTTGCTTTAAATCATTGATTTAACATCTTTAAGTTAATTTACCTTCTTCATCTTATGGAAGTTGACATAAAGCCATAACGAAGTCCATTTTCTTGTATATACACATTAAGCAGTCGATATTGAGTTGCTTTAAATCATTAATTTAACATCTTTAAGTTAATTTACCTTCTTCATCTTATTGAAGTTGACATAAAGCCATAACGGCAATGCATTTGGAAGAATTCGATAATCTTATATTCAGGTATAAAGTCCATTTTCTTGTATATACACATTTAGCAGTCGATATTGAGTTGCTTTAAATCATTAATTTAACATCTTTAAGTTAATTTACCTTCTTCATCTTACTGAAGTTGACATAAAGCCATAACGGCAGTGCATTTGGAAGAATTCGATAATCTCATATTCAGGTAAAAAGTCGATTTTCTTGTATATACACATTTAGCAGTCGATATTGAGTTGCTTTAAATCATTAATTTAACATCTTTAAGTTATTTTACCTTCTTCATCTTATTGAAGTTGACATAAAGCCATAACGGCAGTGCATTTGGAAGAATTCGACAATCTTATATTCAGGTATAAAGTCGATTTTCTTGTATATACACATTAAGCAGTCGATATTGAGTTGCTTTAAATCATTAATTTAACATCTTTAAGTTAATTTACCTTCTTCATCTTATTGAAGTTGACATAAAGCCATAACGGCAGTGCATTTGGAAGAATTCGATAATCTTATATTCAGGTAAAAAGTCCATTTTCTTGTATATACACATTAAGCAGTCGATATTGAGTTGCTTTAAATCATTAATTTAACATCTTTAAGTTAATTTACCTTCTTCATCTTATTGAAGTTGACATAAAGCCATAACGGCAGTGCATTTGGAAGAATTCGATAATCTCATATTCAGGTAAAAAGTCGATTTTCTTGTATATACACATTTAGCAGTCGATATTGAGTTGCTTTAAATCATTAATTTAACATCTTTAAGTTAATTTACCTTCTT
Organism: Bactrocera neohumeralis; assembly: GCF_024586455.1. NCBI lineage: Eukaryota > Metazoa > Arthropoda > Insecta > Diptera > Tephritidae > Bactrocera > Bactrocera neohumeralis. The sequence goes on from NW_026090272.1 coordinate 5,321, forward strand.
CATCTTATTGAAGTTGACATAAAGCCATAACGGCAATGCATTTGGAAGAATTCGACAATCTTATATTCAGGTATAAAGTCCATTTTCTTGTATATACACATTAAGCAGTCGATATTGAGTTGCTTTAAATCATTAATTTAACATCTTTAAGTTAATTTACCTTCTTCATCTTACTGAAGTTGACATAAAGCCATAACGGCAATGCATTTGGAAGAATTCGACAATCTTATATTCAGGTATAAAGTCCATTTTCTTGTATATACACATTAAGCAGTCGATATTGAGTTGCTTTAAATCATTAATTTAACATCTTTAAGTTAATTTACCTTCTTCATCTTACTGAAGTTGACATAAAACCATAACGGCAGTGCATTTGGAAGAATTCGACAATCTTATATTCAAGTATAAAGTCGATTTTCTTGTATATACACCTTTAGCAGTCGATATTGAGTTGCTTGTTATCATTAATTTAACATCTTTAAGTTAATTTACCTTCTTCATCTTATTGAAGTTGACATAAAGCCATAACGGCAATGCATTAGAAAGAATTCGACAATCTTATATTCAGGTATAAAGTCCATTTTCTTGTATATACACATTAAGCAGTCGATATTGAGTTGCTTTAAATCATTAATTTAACATCTTTAAGTTAATTTACCTTCTTCATCTTACTGAAGTTGACATAAAGCCATAACGGCAGTGCATTTGGAAGAATTCGATAATCTCATATTCAGGTAAAAAGTCCATTTTCTTGTATATACACATTAAGCAGTCGATATTGAGTTGCTTTAAATCATTTATTTAACATCTTTAAGTTATTTTACCTTCTTCATCTTATTGAAGTTGACATAAAGCCATAACGGCAGTGCATTTGGAAGAATTCGACAATCTTATATTCAGGTAAAAAGTCGATTTTCTTGTATATACACATTTAGCAGTCGATATTGAGTTGCTTCAAATCATTAATTTAACATCTTTAAGTTAATTTACCTTCTTCATCTTATTGAAGTTGACATAAAGCCATAACGGCAATGCATTTGGAAGAATTCGACAATCTTATATTCAGGTATAAAAAGTCCATTTTCTTGTATATACACATTAAGCAGTCGATATTGAGTTGCTTTAAATCATTAATTTAACATCTTTAAGTTAATTTACCTTCTTCATCTTATTGAAGTTGACATAAAACCATAACGGCAGTGCATTTGGAAGAATTCGACAATCTTATATTCAGGTAAAAAGTCGATTTTCTTGTATATACACATTTAGCAGTCGATATTGAGTTGCTTTAAATCATTTATTTAACATCTTTAAGTTAATTTACCTTCTTCATCTTATTGAAGTTGACATAAAGCCATAACGGCAGTGCATTTGGAAGAATTCGATAATCTTATATTCAGGTATAAAGTCCATTTTCTTGTATATACATATTAAGCAGTCGATATTGAGTTGCTTTGAAATCATTAATTTAACATCTTTAAGTTAATTTACCTTCTTCATCTTACTGAAGTTGACATAAAGCCATAACGGCAGTGCATTTGGAAGAATTCGATAATCTCATATTCAGGTAAAAAGTCGATTTTCTTGTATATACACATTAAGCAGTCGATATTGAGTTGCTTTAAATCATTTATTTAACATCTTTAAGTTATTTTACCTTCTTCATCTTATTGAAGTTGACATAAAGCCATAACGGCAGTGCATTTGGAAGAATTCGATAATCTTATATTCAGGTAAAAAGTCGATTTTCTTGTATATACATATTAAGCAGTCGATATTGAGTTGCTTTAAATCATTAATTTAACATCTTTAAGTTAATTTACCTTCTTCATCTTATTGAAGTTGACATAAAGCCATAACGGCAGTGCATTTGGAAGAATTCGATAATCTTATATTCAGATAAAAAGTCCATTTTCTTGTATATACACATTAAGCAGTCGATATTGAGTTGCTTTAAATCATTTATTTAACATCTTTAAGTTAATTTACCTTCTTCATCTTATTGAAGTTGACATAAAGCCATAACGGCAATGCATTTGGAAGAATTCGACAATCTTATATTCAGGTATAAAGTCCATTTTCTTGTATATACACATTAAGCAGTCGATATTGAGTTGCTTTAAATCATTAATTTAACATCTTTAAGTTAATTTACCTTCTTCATCTTATTGAAGTTGACATAAAGCCATAACGGCAGTGCATTTGGAAGAATTCGACAATCTTATATTCAGGTATAAAGTCGATTTTCTTGTATATACACATTAAGCAGTCGATATTGAGTTGCTTTAAATCATTTATTTAACATCTTTAAGTTAATTTACCTTCTTCATCTTATTGAAGTTGACATAAAGCCATAACGGCAGTGCATTTGGAAGAATTCGATAATCTTATATTCAGGTAAAAAGTCGATTTTCTTGTATATACACATTTAGCAGTCGATATTGAGTTGCTTTAAATCATTAATTTAACATCTTTAAGTTAATTTACCTTCTTCATCTTATTGAAGTTGACATAAAGCCATAACGGCAGTGCATTTGAGAATTCGACAATCTTATATTCAGGTAAAAAGTCGATTTTCTTGTATATACACATTTAGCAGTCGATATTGAGTTGCTTTAAATCATTAATTTAACATCTTTAAGTTAATTTACCTTCTTCATCTTATTGAAGTTGACATAAAGCCATAACGGCAGTGCATTTGGAAGAATTCGACAATCTTATATTCAGGTATAAAGTCCATTTTCTTGTATATACACATTAAGCAGTCGATATTGAGTTGCTTTAAATCATTTATTTAACATCTTTAAGTTAATTTACCTTCTTCATCTTACTGAAGTTGACATAAAGCCATAACGGCAGTGCATTTGGAAGAATTCGATAATCTCATATTCAGGTAAAAAGTCGATTTTCTTGTATATATACATTAAGCAGTCGATATTGAGTTGCTTTAAATCATTAATTTAACATCTTTAAGTTAATTTACCTTCTTCATCTTATTGAAGTTGACATAAAGCCATAACGGCAGTGCATTTGGAAGAATTCGACAATCTTATATTCAGGTAAAAAGTCGATTTTCTTGTATATACACATTAAGCAGTCGATATTGAGTTGCTTTAAATCTTTAATTTAACATCTTTAAGTTAATTAACCTTCTTCATCTTACTGAAGTTGACATAAAGCCATAACGGCAGTGCATTTGGAAGAATTCGACAATCTCATATTCAGGTATAAAGTCGATTTTCTTGTATATACACATTTAGCAGTCGATATTGAGTTGCTTTAAATCATTTATTTAACATCTTTAAGTTAATTAACCTTCTTCATCTTACTGAAGTTGACATAAAGCCATAACGGCAGTGCATTTGGAAGAATTCGATAATCTTATATTCAGGTAAAAAGTCGATTTTCTTGTATATACACATTAAGCAGTCGATATTGAGTTGCTTTAAATCATTAATTTAACATCTTTAAGTTAATTTACCTTCTTCATCTTACTGAAGTTGACATAAAGCCATAACGGCAGTGCATTTGGAAGAATTCGATAATCTTATATTCAGGTAAAAAGTCGATTTTCTTGTATATACACATTTAGCAGTCGATATTGAGTTGCTTTAAATCATTAATTTAACATCTTTAAGTTAATTTACCTTCTTCATCTTATTGAAGTTGACATAAAGCCATAACGGCAGTGCATTTGGAAGAATTCGACAATCTTATATTCAGGTATAAAGTCCATTTTCTTGTATATACACATTAAGCAGTCGATATTGAGTTGCTTTAAATCATTAATTTAACATCTTTAAGTTAATTTACCTTCTTCATCTTATTGAAGTTGACATAAAGCCATAACGGCAGTGCATTTGGAAGAATTCGACAATCTTATGTTCAAGTATAAAGTCGATTTTCTTGTATATACACCTTTAGCAGTCGATATTGAGTTGCTTGTTATCATTAATTTAACATCTTTAAGTTAATTTACCTTCTTCATCTTATTGAAGTTGACATAAAGCCATAACGGCAATGCATTAGGAAGAATTCGACAATCTTATATTCAGGTATAAAGTCCATTTTCTTGTATATACACATTAAGCAGTCGATATTGAGTTGCTTTAAATCATTAATTTAACATCTTTAAGTTAATTTACCTTCTTCATCTTACTGAAGTTGACATAAAGCCATAACGGCAGTGCATTTGGAAGAATTCGATAATCTCATATTCAGGTAAAAAGTCGATTTTCTTGTATATACACATTTAGCAGTCGATATTGAGTTGCTTTAAATCATTTATTTAACATCTTTAAGTTAATTTACCTTCTTCATCTTATTGAAGTTGACATAAAGCCATAACGGCAGTGCATTTGGAAGAATTCGATAATCTCATATTCAGGTAAAAAGTCGATTTTCTTGTATATACACATTAGCAGTCGATATTGAGTTGCTTTAAATCATTAATTTAACATCTTTAAGTTAATTTACCTTCTTCATCTTATTGAAGTTGACATAAAGCCATAACGGCAGTGCATTTGGAAGAATTCGACAATCTTATATTCAGGTATAAAGTCCATTTTCTTGTATATACACATTTAGCAGTCGATATTGAGTTGCTTTAAATCATTTATTTAACATCTTTAAGTTAATTTACCTTCTTCATCTTACTGAAGTTGACATAAAGCCATAACGGCAGTGCATTTGGAAGAATTCGATAATCTCATATTCAGGTAAAAAGTCGATTTTCTTGTATATACACATTAAGCAGTCGATATTGAGTTGCTTTAAATCATTTATTTAACATCTTTAAGTTATTTTACCTTCTTCATCTTATTGAAGTTGACATAAAGCCATAACGGCAGTGCATTTGGAAGAATTCGATAATCTCATATTCAGGTAAAAGTCGATTTTCTTGTATATACACATTTAGCAGTCGATATTGAGTTGCTTTAAATCATTAATTTAACATCTTTAAGTTAATTTACCTTCTTCATCTTATTGAAGTTGACATAAAGCCATAACGGCAATGCATTTGGAAGAATTCGACAATCTTATATTCAGGTATAAAAAGTCGATTTTCTTGTATATACACATTAAGCAGTCGATATTGAGTTGCTTTAAATCATTAATTTAACATCTTTAAGTTAATTTACCTTCTTCATCTTACTGAAGTTGACATAAAGCCATAACGGCAGTGCATTTGGAAGAATTCGACAATCTTATATTCAGGTATAAAGTCGATTTTCTTGTATATACACATTAAGCAGTCGATATTGAGTTGCTTTAAATCATTTATTTAACATCTTTAAGTTAATTTACCTCTTCATCTTACTGAAGTTGACATAAAGCCACAACGGCAGTGCATTTGAAGAATTCGACAATCTTATATTCAGGTATAAAGTCCATTTTCTTGTATATACACATTAAGCAGTCGATATTGAGTTGCTTTAAATCATTAATTTAACATCTTTAAGTTAATTTACCTTCTTCATCTTACTGAAGTTGACATAAAACCATAACGGCAGTGCATTTGGAAGAACTCGACAATCTTATGTTCAAGTATAAAGTCGATTTTCTTGTATATACACCTTTAGCAGTCGATATTGAGTTGCTTGTTATCATTAATTTAACATCTTTAAGTTAATTTACCTTCTTCATCTTATTGAAGTTGACATAAAGCCATAACGGCATTGCACTTGGAAGAATTCGACAATCTTATATTCAGGTATAAAGTCCATTTTCTTGTATATACACATTAAGCAGTCGATATTGAGTTGCTTTAAATCATTAATTTAACATCTTTAAGTTAATTTACCTTCTTCATCTTACTGAAGTTGACATAAAGCCATAACGGCAGTGCATTTGGAAGAATTCGATAATCTCATATTCAGGTAAAAAGTCGATTTTCTTGTATATACACATTAAGCAGTCGATATTGAGTTGCTTTAAATCATTTATTTAACATCTTTAAGTTATTTTACCTTCTTCATTTTATTGAAGTTGTCATAAAGCCATAACGGCAATGCATTTGGAAGAATTCGACAATCTTATATTCAGGTATAAAAAAAGTCCATTTTCTTGTATATACACATTAAGCAGTCGATATTGAGTTGCTTTAAATCATTTATTTAACATCTTTAAGTTATTTTACCTTCTTCATCTTATTGAAGTTGACATAAAGCCATAACGGCAGTGCATTTGGAAGAATTCGACAATCTTATATTCAGGTAAAAAAAGTCCATTTTCTTGTATATATACATTAAGCAGTCGATATTGAGTTGCTTTAAATCATTAATTTAACATATTTAAGTTAATTTACCTTCTTCATCTTATTGAAGTTGACATAAAGCCATAACGGCAATGCATTTGGAAGAATTCGACAATCTTATATTCAGGTATAAATAAAGTCCATTTTCTTGTATATACACATTAAGCAGTCGATATTGAGTTGCTTTAAATCATTAATTTAACATCTTTAAGTTAATTTACCTTCTTCATCTTATTGAAGTTGACATAAAGCCATAACGGCAGTGCATTTGGAAGAATTCGACAATCTTATATTCAGGTATAAAGTCGATTTTCTTGTATATACACATTAAGCAGTCGATATTGAGTTGCTTTAAATCATTTATTTAACATCTTTAAGTTATTTTACCTTCTTCATCTTATTGAAGTTGACATAAAGCCATAACGGCAGTGCATTTGGAAGAATTCGACAATCTTATATTCAGGTATAAAGTCCATTTTCTTGTATATACACATTAAGCAGTCGATATTGAGTTGCTTTAAATCATTAATTTAACATCTTTAAGTTAATTTACCTTCTTCATCTTACTGAAGTTGACATAAAGCCATAACGGCAGTGCATTTGGAAGAACTCGACAATCTTATGTTCAAGTATAAAGTCGATTTTCTTGTATATACACCTTTAGCAGTCGATATTGAGTTGCTTGTTATCATTAATTTAAC
>NW_026090273.1:0-18819 GCF_024586455.1 Bactrocera neohumeralis
TGTGGACTACGGCCGCTTCTTGCGGTTTTTTGCTCCCGCCGCCCCCGGGCAGACGCCTTTCCCCTTTCAACGCTGTTGGCAACGTGGCTACCGCGCTTTGCGTGGACTCGGCTGCCTGCCCGGCGGCGGGATTAGTCCCTTTCCTTTTTCCTTTTCCCTTTCTTTTTCTTGTCTCCGGTAGGCCCGCACAACGTCGCGTGCGGCCTTCCAGCGCAGCTCCTCGCGGTACAAATCGCACATTTCTTTGTTCGTCTCCACGATGCCACCGGGGCGCTGGGCGTTTTGTCGGATGAGGAAATCGTAGAGGGTGTCCGGGTCGCGGAAGTAGTAGTTGCGCATCCAGAAGTCCTCCTGATCCTCGGAGAGCTGGTCGTCGGCGCCTTCGTCCTCGCGTCGCTCGCCGCTGTGGCCCTCGGCGGCGCCCTTCTCGTTCTTCTTGGCGGTCTGCTTGGCCGGCACCGGCGTGCCGTACTTGTCCAGCGAAACGTTGAACTTGCGCTCGAGGAACTGGCGAAAACTATTGACAATGGGCAGGTCTCCATCGTGGACTGGCGGTGCGGCACGCTGGGGTTTCTCTCCGTGTCCTCTGGGCACATCTCGTAGTAGCGTCGATCGCGGTAGAAAAGATCGTAGTTCTCCTCTGTGACAGCCGTCACGCCGATGAATTTGCGCAGCTTCAGCTCATGCTGGTGGCGCCTCCTGTGCCTCCGCCTCCTTACGCTCTAAGGGGTTCTCGGCGCTGAGGGGTGATCCGCTGGAGCGGTGGTGCGCGGGGCAGCCTCCGCTGTTCTCGCCCAGGCACCTGCAGTCATGGCCGGGGAGGAGACGCCGCGTGCCGCCCGGACCGCATTTGCCACGGCGTTCCAATTCGGCGAGCACCTGCCCCGCCTCCGCCTCGCTCTGCGCCAAGAAAGGCTGAGGCGTGGGCATGAGCTGGTACACGCCCTCGCAATGACGCCCACGATGCTGCTGTCTCTGCGCTTGAGTCTTGCCAGCTGCCCCGCTTCGTCTTCGTCCGTTCGTCTTCGTCATCCGTTTGCAAATTGCCGCTTCTGTTGCCGCTGCTGTTGCCGCCACGCCGTCCACTGCTCTCTGCACTGGACTGCAGACGGACGCCGACGTCGTCGTCGTCGGGAGCGGCAGCCGATCGTTGAGTGTTACGCTGGCGGCGGCTTCGTCCTCGTCATCCGCGAAAAAACGCGTTGCACCCGTCTTCATTTGTTTTGTGTTTACAATTTGTCTTCTTCTGTGGATTTTGCTGTGGCGGCGGTGGTGGGCATTCCTTGCTTTTCCGCTGTCTTCTTTTTCTTCTTCTTTTCCTCCTCTTCCTCTTCGCCTCGCCTACCGACCCGCTCTTTTTCCACCACTCTCTTCTTCTTCTTCTTCTTCTTCTTCAAGAACCTCCTCTGCACCGAGACACGATCCTTCACGTTGGTGCACGGCACTGTCTCTTTTTCGCCCGACGTCTTTGTCCTTTTCTCCATCCTCGTCGACAGACGTTCCTTGACAAGGACACCCGCACCAATCCGGCGGAAGGGCAACCGCAGCGGTGGGCAAAAGAATTTTGCGCTGAGAGGAGGCGGAGAGCAGCGTGAAGTTATACTTTGCGCTCTGTCGATCGCGGCACTCCCACAGCTGCTGGAAGGCGAGACCATCGGGGGAGGGGAAGAAGTGCTCTGTCAGCGGCAGCATTCGCCATCGCGTGCATCCCACTGCGGGCAAAGTGGAAGGACGAGGGGCTCTCGTGACTCTCCTTGCTCGGCAACGTCCCCATCGCGAGTCTGTGTGTGTGTGTGTGTGTGGGAACGTGTACGTGAATGCTCTTCTTCTTTTTTTTTCTTTCTTTTTCGTTGTGTTTCTTTCTTCGTTTTTTTTTTTCTGCTTTTTTATATTCTTCGTGTTCAAATGCAAAAAAAAAAAAAAGCAAAAAAAATATCAAATGATCAACGTCGGTTTTTTCTTTTCTTGAATGACAAAATCGCTTTTTTTTCTTTTTTCCTTCGTCTTTTCTTTGAATGACTAAGCGTATACGAAGGAGAGTGGGAGTGTGTGTGTGGGAGGGAAGAGACCGCTGTTGATCGAGTAAAAAAAAAAAAAAGGAAAAAAAAGAGAGAGAGAGCGGCACCACCACTCTCAACACCACCAACAACAACCACAACCACACACACAAAAAAAAAAAAAAAAAAAAAATAGCAGCAAAAAGAAAAAAAAAGAAGAAATCGGTCGAACAAGAATAAACCTCTCCCACACACACGCGGACGAGAAAATCGTGGAAGGACACACAGAAAGAAAAGGGAAACAACAATAACAAAGAGAAATGTGTCTGTGTGTGTGTGTGTGTGTGTGTGTGTGAGCGTTGTTTCCTTCTTTCCTATATTCTCTCTCTCTTCCTATAAACCGTTGTTCTATAAACCAAAAACAAAAAAAAAGAAGAGAAAAAATGGGAGAGAGAAAGAAAAATAGAGAGTGTACAGAGAAACCATCGCCGGCAATAACAAAAAACGTTCCTTTCCTTTCATTCTTCTTCCTTTTCTTTTTTCCTTTTTTGTTGTTGTCGATGACCAGTGGTAATGTTCAAGGCCACTGTGTGTGTGTGTATGTGAAAAGAGAGGGAAAAACACAGAGTTGCAAAAAGAAAAAAAAAGATGAATAGAGCGGAACCAGTGGGCTTCGGCGCCATCTGCAGTCCCGAGAGGGACGGGGAAGCTCGTACTAACCACTACACACACACACACAAAAAAAAAAAAGTGTCTATGTAAAAAAAAGAGAATGCCAAATACTAAAAAAAAAAAAAAGCAAAGAGAGAAAAAGTAGAGACAGAAAAAGAGAAAGAAAAGAAGAAGGCTCAATGTGGGAAAATGTGTTTCTGTTGACATACGAATAAAACAAAGTAAAACAAAGCAAAAAAAAGAAAGAGATGAAAGAGCAAAAAAAAAAGTGAAAGAAAAAAAAAAAAGAAAGAAAAAAGGAGGGGACCACCCGCATGGAAGAGGAAAGCTCAAACAATAGTAAAAGAGGAAAAAAATCAATAAAGAGACTTTGTGCAAAAAAAAGAGAGCAGGTAAAAAAAAAAAAGAGAAGAAGAGAAAGAGAAAAAAAAAGTGGAAGAGAGAGAGAGAGAAGTTGCGAAAGAAAAATGATGACGTTTTTTTACGCATTTAGAGAGAAAGAAAGTGGAGAGAGAAAAAAAAGAAAGAAAAAAAAAAGAGAGAGAGAGAGAGAAAGTTTATACAAAGCGGGTTCCTCCTACGCCGCGCCGATCGTCGCGTTTCTCTCTTCTCCTCTCTCTCTCTCATTTCTGTTTCTCGATCTTTTGTTCTCTGTGAGTCCACTGCCCCATTTCTTCTTCTCCTTGTTTTCTTTTCATTCTCATTTTCATTTTTTTTTTTTATTTTCTTCATTCTTTTCTTCTCAATTTCTCTCCGTCTCCGTGTGTCTCTCTCCTTGAGAGAGTGACAAGAAATAGAAAGATAGACCGTCTCGAGAGACGAAAAGACAAAACACCAAAACATAATAATAAACCCAACGTACCAGTAGCAAAAAAAAAAGAGATGAGATTTCGGGTCACGCGTACGTAGGGCGTGGGGGACTCGCTGCTCATTTTTGCCTTTTTTTTTTTAGTTTAAAAAAAAAAATGAGAGAAAAAAAAAAAAAAAACAGAAAATAAAAAAGAGAGAAAAAAGAGACAAAAAGAATAGACTTAGGGACGTCTTCTGTTTCTCTTTCCTCTTTTTTTCTTTTTTTTCTTTTTTTTTCTTTAAAGTTGTGTGTGTGTGTGTGTGTGAATAAAAAAAAGAGAGAAAGAAAAAAAAGAAAAAAGAGCAAGAGAGAAAAACAAAACTTGCGAGTAGACATCCTTTCTTTTTGTTTTTTTCTCTCTCTTTTCTCTCTTTTTTCACTCTCTCTTTAAAACGTTTGTGTGTGTGTGTGTGTTGTGTGTGTGTTTTTTTTTTCCCTTTTCGAAATGTCATCAACTCAATTTCTCTTTTTTTTTTTTTTCAACAACACACACACACACAGGAAAAGAAAGACAAAAAAAGAGAGAGAAAAGAAAAAAAAAGAAAAAAGAGAAAGAAAGAAAGAGCTTTCGAAAAAAAAAAGCAAAAAAAAAAAGAGAGAGAGAGAGACTTTTTTTCTTTTTCTTTTTTTTCTTTTAAAGAACTTTTTTTTTCCTCTTTTACAAGAAAAAAAAAAAACAAAAAAGACAACGAGAGAAGAAGAGAGAGAGAAAAAAAAAAAGAGAAGAGTAACTTGCCAATGACAAAAAGATGGAGAAAAAAGAGAAAAAAAAAAAGAGAGGGAAAAAAAGAGAGAGAGAGAAAAAGAGAGAGGAGAGAAAGAGAGAGAAAAGAAAAGAGAGAAAAAAGAAGAAGGAGGAGGATTTTTTTTTAGGCAAGGGAAAATTTTTGTTTTTCCTTTTTCTCTCTCTCTCTTTTTTTTCTCTTCTCTGCTTTTTTGGAAAAAAAGGTGAACTCGAAAAAAACCAAAAAAAAAAAAGAGGAGGAGGCAAAATAAAAGAAAAAAAAAAGGACAACAACACACAAGAAAAAGACAAAAGGCAGAGATAAAAAAGAAAAAAAGAGAGAGAATCAAAAGGAGAAGAGAAGAGAGGTGAGAGAAAAAAAAAAAGATCGGGGAAGAGTCTCCTTCCTAAAAATTTGTACATTTTTTTTTTCATGAACAAAAGAAAGTAGAAGAGAGAGAAAAAAAAAGCAAGAGAATTGTGTAAACACAAGAGAAAACAGACGAATCATCATCTCTTTTTTTTTTTTTTTTTTTTTTTTTTAAGCAAAAAAAAAAAAAAAAAAAAAGCAAAAAACAAAAAGTGAAACACAAAAGAGAGAGAGAAAGAGAGAGAGCAAGAAGGAAAAAACTTTTTTTCCAAACAGAATATCCTTCCACATGGAAAAAGAGAGTCCCCTTGTGTCTTGTTTGATTCTCTTAAGAGAGAGAGGGGCACAGAGCAGGCGGTCGCTAAAAAAAGAAAAAAAGAAAAAAAAGAGAGACACACACACAAAAAAAAAAAAAGCTGTTTTTTTATTTGTTTTTTTCTCTTTCTTTCTCCTTTCACTTTTTTCTTCTCTTTCTCTCTCTCTCTCTCGCCGGCGAATAATATATAAAAAGAAAATAGGGCGCTGCTCTTCTTGAGAGAGAAGAGAAAGAGTCTCTCTCTCTTTTTTCAAAAATGGCGTTGTTTTTGAAAAGAAGAAACTTGCCTCTGCTGTGAGAGAGAGGAAAAAAAAAAAAAGAAAAAAGAAGAAAGGAAGGAGAGAGAAAAAGGAGGAAAAGTAGAAGAGAGGAACGTTACACGTCCCTCTTCTTTCCACTTTTTTTTTTTGAGAAAATTTCCTGTTTTTTGTTCTTTCTGTTTTGAAAAAAAAAAAAAAAAAGAGAGAGAGAGAAAAAAGAGAAAAAAAAAAAAAAAAGAAGGAAAAAAAAAACTAGAAAGTGTTCCGTTTTGTGGGCGGTTGTTTTCACGCTCCGCCTTGAGAGAAGGCGGGAAAAGAAAAAAAAAAAAAAGAAAAAGAGAAAAGAGGAGAGTGGTGCTAAAGAAGAAATGATTTTCTCGTCCCCTCGCAACGAAAGAAAGACGAGAGGCTGAATATTTAAAAAAAAAAAAAAGCGGGGCAAAGCTTTTTCCATTTTTCTTTTTCTTCTGTCGAAGCAAAAAAAAAAAAGAAAAAAAGTCAATTCTTCAGCGTTCCAGAAAGGACAAACCGACACACACAGCAGGCTGGCGAGCGCCGCCAAGAAAAGAGAAAAAAGGGGCCAATTCATCACCTCCGAAGCCTTCTTCTTTTTCTTTTTTTCTTCTTACTTTTTTCTTTTTCTTTGAGGAAAAGATTATATTCTATCTATATATATATGTATATATATGTCCACCACGCCTTCTGTGTGTTTTCATCTTCTTCACGAAAAGATAACTGTCGCTGTCTCTTTGCTTGCTGCTGCTCTGCAGGGAAGTCATCGTCGTCAAAAAGGAGGACGCACTGTTTGAGAGACAGAGAAGAAAAAAAGATGGAAAAAAAAAAGAAGAGAAGAGAGAGCGGTCCCTTCGGAGAGAGAGGACCGAGAGAAGAGAGAAGCGCCTCAGAGAGCGAAGCACTCACGTCGGTCGAGAGAGAGAGAGCTGTCTCTTTGTGTTTGTTTTTTCTTTTTCTTTTCTTTTCGTTTTCTTTTTTTCTTTCTTTTCTGTTCTTTTTCTCTCCTGAGAGAAAGCGACCCTTTCGTCTTTCTCTCTCTGCCGCACAACACACGCGATGGTGTTCAAAAAGAAAGAAAATTCATCAAAAGAGAAAAGCGCCATGCAGTTGCCACCCTTTCGACACACCAACGCAAACAGAGAGACACTCTCTTTGCACTGCAAAAAAAAAAAAAATAGAGAGTTAAAAAAAAAGAAAACAACACAAAAACAATAAAAAAAAAAGGCTTTTTTTCTTTTTTTGTGTTACCCCCTCTCTCTTGGAAGGTTTAATAGACAACGAAATCCCTTTGTGTGTAAACGTAGAGAAAAAAAAAAAAGAGAGAGAGGCAATCAGAAAAAAAAAAAAAAAAGAAACGCCTTTTTCTTTTTTTCTCTGCCGGTTTTTTTTTTTTTCGAAAAAGAAGAAAAAAAAAAAGGAAAAAAAAAAAAAAAAAGAAAAAAAAAGATCGCTGAAAAAAAATGAAGCAGGGAGACAATGCATTTTTCCTTTTTTTGTATATATTTCTTCGTTTTTATTTTTTTTGTTCTCTTTGTGTGTGTGTCCCTTTATTATTTTCTTGTTTTTTGTGTGAGAAGTTGCCTGTGAGAGAGAGAGAGAGGAGACAACAATTCGCTGAGGACCCAACAGGCAAAGCGGCAACAACAAAAACAACTGAAAAAAAAAAATAATAAAAAAAAAAAGGGGAGAAGGCGGAGGAAAAAGAATTTTCAGAAAACAAAACGACAAAAAAAAAAAGAAAAAAAAGGAAAAAGAGGAAGAGAAAAGGGAGAAGAGACAGAGAAGTCTTTTTTGTTCTTTCCTCTTTTTTTTCTCTTTTCTCGCACTCTGTTTTCGCTACAAGTGGGATAATAAAAAGGAAAGAAAAAACAAAAAAAAAAAGAAAGAAAAAAAAAAAAGAACTGAACCAGTTGAAAAAAGAAGAAAAGAGAGAGAGAGAGAGAAAAGAGGGAGAGGTGGAAAATTTCACACACACACACACACTCAAGGAAAAAAAAAAAAGAGAAACAGACAGCACACAATCTCTCGAACAAAATTCTCTCTCTTTTCTTTTTTTTTTTCTCTCTCACTTTTTTTTGAAAAGATGAAAAGAAGGTGTTGAAAAAAGAGAGAGAGAGAAAGAGAGAAAGAGAGAGAGAGAAGTGTGAGCTACACAAGACAGCTTGGGCGGAAATCTTTTTGGCTTCTTTCTTCCTCAAGGAGAAAAAAAAATAAAAGAAAAAAGAAGAGAGAGAGAGACTGTGTGTGTGTGTGTGTGATAAAGAGAGCTTTCTTTTTTTATTTTTTTTTTTTTAAATGTAAACTTCCTATAACACACAAAAAGAGAGAAAAAAAAAAAAAAAAAGGAGGAGAAGAGAGAGAAGGAAAGGAATCGTATCTTGCGCCTCTCACGGAAAAAAAAAACAAAAGGGTGTCATTTCTTAGGGATTATAGCACAGGAAAAAAAAAACAAAAAAAAGAAAAGAAAAAGAAGAGAAAAAAAAGAAAAAAAGGAAGGCTCTATCGCCGCCTCTTTCCTCCTTTCTCTCTTTCTCTTTTTTTTTTCTTTTTCTCTCTTTTCCCTTCTTTCTCCTTTTTGTGTAAACGCACACCTTCCCACTGAGGTCTGTCCTGTACCGTGTCCTCCACGTGTCTTTTTCTTTCTTTTTTTTTTTTATTCTTTTTGATTTTTTTTTTTTTGACGTTGTGTGTTGGTGGTGGAAAATTTCTTTTTACTTTTTTTTTTTTTCCACCGTGTCTTGTGTCTCTTTCTCTCTTTGTTCTTTTTTCTCATTCTCTCTCGTAAACCAAATTGAAAAAATGGAATAATAAAAAAACAGCAAAAAAGCCCTGCGGGTCGACTCTCTCTCTTCTCTCTCCCTCTCAAGAGAGGAGAGAAAGAAAAGAGAAAAAAAAGAGAGAGAGTTCGCTCTCATCACATGCAAGAGAAAAAAAAGAGAGAGAGAAAAAAGAAAGAGAAAAAAAAGAGCGGAGTGGAGAGAAAAGGAAAAAAAAAAAAGAGAGAGGAGAGAAAAGAGGTTGAAAAAAAAAAAAAGTGAGCTTGTTTCGCAGACAGAGAAAAGAAAAGAAAAACTGTGTGATGCAAACGAAAAAAAAAAATGATGAATGGCGGTGTCGACAATAGAGAGAACAAAAAAAAAAAAAAAAAAAGAACGAGAGAGAAATAGGACACGCTGACTTCTCCATATTGTGTGTGTGTTATTTTCTTTTTTCTAACAAAGAATAGTAATGAAAGAAAAAAAAAAGAGAAAAAAAGAAAAAAAAAAACAAACTCTCTCTCTTTTCTTTTGCCCTTCTTTCTTTGGGCTTTTTTCTTCTTTTTTTTTTGAGAGATCGGCGTGTGTTCTTCTCGGGGAGAGAGAAAAAGAAAAGAAAAAAAAAAAAAGAGCGTCCTGTCTTTCTTTCTTTGTGTTCTACCACTTCTCCTTCATAAAGAAAAAAAGAGGGGGAAAAGCGTTTTCACTCTCAAAAAAAGAAAAAAAGTCAAAACAGAGAAAAAAAAAAGAAGAGAGATTTTTTCTTTGTCTCCACGTCTCTCTCTCTCTCCAAAAAAAAAAAAAGAGAGAAAAGAAAAAAAGAAGAAGAGAGAACAGAGGGGTTGCCACCGAGAGAAAGAGAAGGAGAAAGGGAAAGAAAAAAAACAAAAAGAAAAAAAAAATGTTCATCTCATATTTCTTTTTTTTTCTTTTTTTCTTTCTTTTGCGCTGCAGCTCAACTCCCTATTTGCTCCAAGACTTTTTTCTTTGCGAGGGAGAAATTTTTTTTCCCTCTTTTTTTTTTTTTTTTTCATTCTTTTTTTCTTGTGTGTGTGTGTGTGTGTGTTGTGTGTCAGGAAAAGGAAAAAGAGAAAGAGAGAGAGAGAGAGAGAAAAAAGAAGTGAAATCAGGTCTTTCTTTCTCTCAAAGAAAAAAAAACACAATGAAAAAAAAGAGAGAGAGAGAGAAAAAAAGAGAAGACAAACAGAGAGAAATTATTTTAGCTGCGAATGAAAAGAAAAAAGAGGAGAAAAAAAAAAAAAAGAGAAAGAGAAAGCGAGTCCTTTTTTGCTTGGTGAGAATTGAAAAAAGAGAGCGAGTTCGCCGGGACACAGTGACCTTTGCCGTACACACACACAAAAAAAAAAAACACAAAAAAAGAAAGAAAGAAAAAAAGAGAAAAAAAGAGAAAGAAGAAAAAATACATGTCACTCTTGTTGATTTGCTCAATTTTTTTTTTTCATGCTTTTTCACGGCCGCATAGGAGGAGGGAACGACGACTCCCATTGAGCATCCGCACCACGTCGCTGCCGTTGCGGCTTTTCATTGTTTTTCTCTCGAGAAAAATAATATATATATATATATTTTCTTTTTTTTTCCTCTCATTTTCTCATCCTTCTTTTTCTTTTCATCCTTTTCATTCCATCTTTTCTTTGTTGAAGAAAAATCGCTCTTTTTTTGAGTTAACTGCAGGAGCGGCAGATTTTGCCACTCTTCGCTTCCATCGCTCCAAAAAAAAGTGTCCACCACCACCACTCTCTCTTATTATTATTATTATTACCACCATTATTATTACCATTAATATTACCATCATTGCTGTCTTTTGAGCCGCGCTTCAGTATGGTGTGTGTGTGTGAATGAGTGGTGCTGGAGTCGAGAAAGAAAGAAAAAAAAAAGAAAAAAGGAGAGAAAGGAGAGGTGGGGAGGAGAGAAAATGGCATCGCTCTCAGCACTTCGCTTGAAAATAAGTCATTCTCTCTAGGCCTCAAATCCCGTTTTTTCTTTTTTTTTTCTTTTGCGTGTTGTCTGTGTGTCTTGAATGGAGACCCAAAGGCAGTGCAGAAGAGAGAAGCACCGCGACTTGTGAGAACCACCCCTTTTTTTTTTTCTTTGCTCTCAAAAAGGTGAAGAAATCACTTCTCTTTTCTTTTCAGGCGAGTCTGTGTCTCTCTCTCTCCTTTTTTCACGATGGGCTCGCAAGAAATTTGAAAGGGGGGACGCGCTTGCCACGGCTTTTCTTCTCTCTTCTTTTTCTCTTTTTTCCATTTATAAAGTCCGAAAAAAGTCTGACGTCGTCAGACATCGAGAAAAAAAAGAGACACACACAAAACAAAAGCCGTGGGAAACATTTTGGAACATGTGTGTTTTTTTTTTTTTTTTTCAATTCATCATTAAAAAAAAAACTTGATCATCGCTGGAACGTTTTGAACAAAGAGCAAAAAAAGACTCTCTTTTGCTTTTCTCCTTTCCTCCTTTTGAGAGAAGACAAAATGCAAAAAAAAAGCAGGAGGACAGAGCAACAAAAAAGAGCGGGAGAGAGGATAAAAAGAGATCTCTCTCTTTTTGTTTTCTCTTTTTTTTTTTTTTTGCCGTTGATGAGTACAAAGCTCTCGTTGTGTTCTGCCTGAATTCTGTCTCTCTCTCTCTTTTTTCTTTCCAAAAGATAAGGAAGACAAAAAAAAAAAAAAAAAGTTCTTTTCGTGGAGAGAAAGGAGAGAAGTAGAAGAAAAGCAACAACAACAAGAACAATGGGTCTTTTGTTTTTTCTTTTCACGTTTTTTCTTGAGACACCAAAAAAAAAAAAAAGAGAGAAAAAAGAAAAAAAAAAAAAAAAAAAAAAAAAAAAAAACGGAAAAAACGACCACACAAGTTGAACCCAAAAAAAAAAAAAAAAAAAATCCAGAGAGACTTTTTAAAAAGTTTTGTTTGGCAAGTCTGCGTCCAGTGAAAAAA
The DNA here is from genome assembly GCF_024586455.1 of Bactrocera neohumeralis. Classification (NCBI taxonomy): domain Eukaryota; kingdom Metazoa; phylum Arthropoda; class Insecta; order Diptera; family Tephritidae; genus Bactrocera; species Bactrocera neohumeralis. Next base: position 10,913 of record NW_026090273.1, read on the forward strand.
AAGAAAGAAAAAGAGAAAAAGAAAAAAAAGAAAAAAGAGAGAGAAAGCACCTAAAACTCTCTCTGGTATTGGAGAAAGGAGGAAAAGGGGAGAAAGGATGGGTGGGAGAGAGAGAGAGAGAGAAAAAAAATGCTTTTTGGGGAAAAACAGATTAAAAAAAAAAAAAGAAGAGAATTTACAATTTCACTTTTTCACGTGTGAAAAAATTTCGCCCTGCAAAGAGAAAAAAAAAAAGTTGAAAAGGACTGAATCTCTCTAGGAGAGAGAGCCAAAACACACACACACACTGAGAAAGCAAAAAAAAGAAAGCGGAAAAAAGAAACAATGAAAAAAAAAAAAAGAAAGAGAGAGGAAAAAAAACAGCAAAAGCAACAACACCGGGAGAAGAGAAAGAAAGAATGGAAGAAAGGGGGAACAGAAAACAGAATCCACCTTTCTCTCTCTCTGTGTGTGTGTGACACTATAGTGAATGTGGTCCAGAAGAGAGAGGGCGGAGTTTCCGGAAAATTTTTTTTTTTTTTTTCTTTTTTTCTCTTTCTGAAGTTTGTTGTGTGTTCTGCAGATGTGTAACGAAAGGAGAGAGTGGAGAAGTTTCTACGGAGCTGGTCGAGTGCAAAAAAAAAAAAAAAAAATATATATATATAAGGGAGAAAGAGAAAGAGAGTAAACAATGAATCAAATCTTTCTTTGTTGTTGTTCTTTTTTTCTTGAACCTATCGGACAGAGAATTTTTGGTCGTGGGTGGCAAGGAAGAAGAAGGAAAATTTCTCCCATTTCTTTATTTTCTTCCCTTTTCCCCTTTTTTCTCCTTTTTCTCCACGAGTAAAAAAAAAGTCCGAGGCTCAACGTCTTTCATGCAATTCAATGGAAGCCGCGCGCATCACCAAAGAAATTCTTTTTTTTTTTTTTCGTGTGTGTGTGTTTTTTGGATAAGAACCAGACATGCCATCCAAAGACGCTGCAGCGTGTCACAAGGCACAGACACACACACACGAACGCAGGTACAACACACTGCGAGATTAACAAAAAACAACAGCAAACAGAGATGAAACAGAGGCAAAAAAAAAAACACGCATTCAGAAAAAAAAAAGGGGGAACATTAATTTAAAAAAAAAAGAAAAGATGACAGGAATGCCATCACACAAGGATCGCAGAGAAAAAAAAAAAAAAAGAACAACAAAAAAAAAAAAAAAAGAAAGAAGGGACAGGCTTCACTGTCTCTCTCTTTTTCTTTATTTCTTTTATCTCTTTCTTTTATTTATATTATTTCTCTCTCTCTCTCTCTCCTCTCTCTCCTCGCGTTTAAAACCCTAGTCGAGCAGCCAGTGGTGCAGCTCTCTTGCCCATCCTTCCCAACATTGTAAACATACACGCAATGACTTCGCACAAAGATCTTCTTGTTGGAAAATTTTCATCAGCTCTCCTCCTCAAAACGAAACAAATCGCCTCGACGCTGTTCTCAATCTCTTAGCACAAACGCCGGCATTAAATTTCGCTCTTCAGCTGGAGTGTCCTTGGCTTTGGCCATTGCTGCTGCGGTGGACAAAGAAGGGAAGGACATCGAGGGGGTCTAAAACACACACTAAGGGCGGCGCGTAGCCAACACGAAGAGACACGGCCGGCGACTGCATAAAATGAATGTGGCGGCTTCTCTTTTTTCTTCTTCACCGTCGCCACCATCGCGGCTCTGTTTTGTGTTTTTTTCTGATTTCGAATTCCATTTGTAGAGACCGTCGAGAGCTTTCGAGTGCGTCGCCCTTCGCACCGCCAGGAGGAGTCAAGCGAAGCGATGTAGGCGCGGGTGGAGAGATGGTTGGCGAGGTGTGCCTGCAGGACCACGAAGTCGTGGAGGGCAAACCGCAGCGGCAGCTTCAACAGCTCATCATAGAGGTCTGCTCGCAGCGCGCGGTTCCAAAAAGAGCTGCGAGACTTTGGCAGACCCGAGCGACTGAAGAAGAAAGTGTTTCGCGTCTCGGGCGAGAAAGAAGGCGGCAGCGTGCAGTCGAACCTCACCACTGCCTCCATTGCCTCCACTGCCACTGCCATTGCCTCTTTGAGTGTGGCTCTCTCTCCCTCCGCAAGGACGTTGAGAAACTGACCATTGCGGTTTCGCGCATCGAAATCTCTCCGAGACCGGCGGTGCCAGCAGTTTACTCCGAGTTTTTTCTCTCGAGCGACGGAGCATCACGCAAATGGCTTTCCTCCTTTTTTTTCTCTTCTTTTTTTTTGTTTAAAGGATGATTCTAAAAAAAAAAGAAGAAAAAAAAAAGCTTCTTTTCTTTGTCTCTCTCTCTCTTTGGTATCAGAAGGTGCACGCCTCACTTGGATGTCAACAACGATGTCCAAATGGAAAGAGAGAGAAAGACGGAGAGAGAAAAGACAAAGGACGGGACCATGCCGCCTCAAGGCACAAAAAAAAAAAAAAGAAGAGTCGATGGCAACAACAAAAAGACTTTTTTTCTTCAAAAAATAAAGTCGAGAAGCCGCTCATCTCTTTTTCTTCGTATGTCTCTCAACTCAAACTCAGCCTCAACCAAACAAAGACAACGTAACACAAAGGAAGGGGAGAGACACCTTTGTGCGCCTCCGCGTTCCATCCGTCCTTCCTTTTTCGCTGTCTGCTGATTGGGTGGTTCTGCATTCTTCTTTTTTTTTTTTAAGTATTTTGGTTCGTTCTCGATTTACCAGCGATGGAAAGGTCGTTAGAGAAAAAGTGATATTTAAGTAAACTGTTAAAAGAGAAAAAGAAATATGAGTGATCTTTTTGAGGCAAAACAACAACAATCACAAGAAGAAAAAGAAAAAGAGAGAGAAAGAGAAAGAGAAGGGGAGGGGGAGAGGGGAAAAGGATATCTATTCTCTTTTGTTTGTTTTCTTTCTTTCCTTTCTCTCTCTCTTCTCTTTTTCCTTCTTTCAGGCGCGGACATCGCTTAGGACACGCAAAGCAACCAGCGCCCTTCCGCTCTCTCTCTCTCTCTCTCTAGCGATTTCTTTTCTTTCCTCTCTTTCAACTCTCTCTCTCTGTCTCACTCGCATAGAAGGGGGAATAAGACAAAAAAAAAAAAGAAAATAACACCAACACACACAACACTTAGACAAGGAAGAAAAGAAAAAAAAAAACGCAGCGAGGGTATTTAAAGCAGAGTGAAACGCCGTCTTCTTCTCTTGTTTTCTTCTTTCTTTTTTCTTTCCTCCTCCTCCTTCGTCCCTCCCTCACACACTCCCACCTTCCCGTCCAGACTAAAGAAGAGAAAAAAGTGAAAAAAAGGGGATAACAAAATGTGCACAGACAGTGCAAAAAAAAAAAAAAAAAAAAGAGGGAGCAAAACGTCGCAACGCCGTGAGGGAGACAGAAAAAAAAAAGAAGACAAGAGAAGAGAAATGACAAAGGGAAACACACCTGCAAAAAAACAAAAGAAAAGGAAAACAAAACAAACAAAAGACCTTAAAGTGTCATAGCAGCGGCCGCCCTCTGTTCGAGCGCTTCTCCACGAGTGCCTGGTATGTCGCCGTCCCCGTTGTGGTGACTGTCCACGTGGCGGTGCACCAGTTGCACCGCAGCTCCAGCCGGACACCATCTTTGGTGAGGGTTGTGTCGATGCGGTGGCATGAATTGCACTTGACATATTCATCGAAGTAGCGAATAAAGATGCACTCAAAGTCCGGTGGCCTTGTTCGTCTGGTATTTGAGAATGAGCGTTGTTGCTATCGAGGTTGCCGCGGATCGCCAGCTCCTTCTCGATGAAGTCCTTCACATCCTCCGTGGGGCGGTGGATGGCCTCACAGATGCGCGAAGGACCAAAGTTGCTGATCACAGTTTTCTTCTTGCCAATCTTTTCAAGGACGGAGGACGGGCACTTGGAGCGCTCGACGAGTGCACTGCCCTCCTGGTTTCATTCAGCTGCTCATAGAGCCGAGAGAGCATCTCGCCATAGGTGTAGCCCATCTTGTGGTCCACACCTCCTCACCGTTGCTGGTCGGCGAGGAGGTGGAGGCAGCAGCGGCGAGGGCAGCAGCAGCAGCGGCGACATCTCTGACATCGAGAAACTTCTCCACCCGCGCGGCCTCCTCCTCGCCACCTCATCGCTCTGCAAATGCGCGACCATCGCGTTCTCCACGTCCCGTCGAGTGAAGACCTTCAAATAGATCCCCGTCAGGTCCGCGAGTGTAATGGCATCGTAGTCGAAATGGTACAGGACCACACACCGCACTACGCACGCGCCACTTGTGGCACCGCCGCTGAGGGTCGAGGAGGGGTCTGCGTGGCGAGAAGAAGAAGAAGAAGAAAAAAAAAAAGAAGAAGGAGGTGCTGGTGGTGGTGGCGGGGGGGAGGGGCTCTCGCGGTCTCGCCTCCTCCCACCACCGCCTCTGATTTGCTGCAGCCGCGGCGGCAGTGCTGCTCAGCCGCTCGTGGACGCGCGCGACGAGAAATGGGAGCGCCGGCGGCTTCGACCACTGCCTTCTCCACCACCACCACCACCTCTTCCCCGTCGCCGTCGTCGTCGCGCTGGGCACCGCGGCGAGGCTGCGTTTCACAGGGGCTCCGCCATTCTTTTTTTGTGTTTTTGTTTACTTGAAAGAAGAAAAAAGAAAAAGAAAACTTGAAGAAGAAGAAAGAGAGGTGAAGGCAATTAAAAAAAAAAAAAAAGATGGTGTCTGTGGGCGAGGAGTGAATAATCATTAAAAAAAAAAAAAAAGTGATGCGTTTGGGATTCACTGAATGCACGGTTCGTTTTTTGTTGTTGTTTAGAAGCACACAGGAGAGAGAAAAAAAGAAAAAAAGAGAAGAAGGAAAGAGAGAGAGAAAGAGAGGATGCATTTTGTAGACACGACAAACAACGTCATTGTCCTTATGGCCATCATCATCATTATCATTTATAAACAAAAAAAAAAAAAAAACAAAAAGAAAGAAAAAAGAGATAGTCCACAGGGGGTAGTCGAACACGGCAATCGAAAGCGGGCGGGAAAGAAAAGGAGAGAGAAAGGAGCGTTTTCTTCCTCCTTTCATGCCAAACACAATGACAGCGCGCTCGCTTTTTTTTTGTTTTCTCTCTCTCTTTTCTCCCTTTCTTTTTTTTTTCTCTCCTTTTTTTTCTTTTCTTTTTCTTCTTCTTCAGTTCCGATGTGTGTGTGTGTGTGTGTGTGTCTGTGTGAGTTACATTAGGGCAGTGGTTTTGTTGGGAAGGAAGGTGAGAGGGAGAGGTTTCTGCGTGTACGATAGAGTGAGTGAAAGAGTGGGTGAAAAGAGAGAGAGAGAGACAGAAAAGCGGTGGGAGAAAAAGGGAGAGAAGAAAAACAAAAAAAAAATGGAGAAAAAGAAAAAAAAATGGGGGCAGTAGTACCGTAAAACAAAAAAAAAAACAAATAATAAAGAAAAAAAGGTGAAGAAAAAAAAAAAGAAAAATAAATAAAGAGTGGCATGAAAAAGAAGTGCTTTAGAAACAAACAAACAAAAGGACCAATTCGTCTCTCCCCAATGGGACAAAAAAAAAAGAGGGCAGCATCGCCTCTACAAGAGTAATAATAATAATAATAATAAAAAGAAGTAAAGTGAATTAAAAAAAAAAGACCACAAAAACACGCACGCAAACCAACCACTTTTGCTGTTCGTCATGAAGCGTTTTGTATAAGGAAAAAAAAAGAAAAAAAAATTAACTAACACAAAAACAAAAATACACACGCGCGCGCACACACACAAAAAAACTCAAATGCTATTCTTCTCCTTTTTTTTTATTCGCGTTCCATTGTTTTTTTTTTTCTTTTTTTACCATCTCATGTACATGAAAAAAAAAAAACATCGATCTAAGAGTGTGTGTGTTATATATATATGTGTAGATATATAATAAATATAGAAAAAAAAAAAGAGAATTTATGGACGGTAAACATCCGGATAGCCTTGAACGCCGAGGGGGCTGAGGACGATCTGCCAAAGCTGGAGGTCGCGGGCTTTAAAGGCACCAGCGCTGCTGCTCAAATAATAATAAAACATGCGAAAGAACGTCTCGCTATCGGCCTGTTCCTTCTTTTGCGTCTTGTCCATCGACTTTCGGCTGCCATTGGTGGCTGCAGTTTTGTTCACGCTGCCGCTCGGACTCAACCCATCGGCGGTGGAAGAAGCAGAGAGTTCGCTGTTTGTGTTTAAATGGGCATTCGCCTTCGTCGCCGTCGACGTTGCAATGTGCTTGCGTGTGAGGTTCTCAGACATCGGGTGATTCTCTTTCCAGTACTGAAGAAAGCGCTCTCGCCAGGCGAGTAGGGTCAGGTAGTAGTAGTAGCCAAAGTTGTGCAGGTCCTCCATGACAAACGTGTCCTCGATGTTCTTGCCAATGTTCGCGATGGAGGGCAGACAGCCACCGGGGAAGATGTACTTCAGGTACCACTGGTCCGCACTCTCCTTCGTTCGCTTTCCCCCAATGGTGTGGAGTAGCAGCACCGCCTGCGGATCGTTGTCATTCAATAAGCTGCGCATCACTCCAAAGTACGTTTTGTAGTTCTTCGGCCCGACGTGCTCGAACATGCCAATGGAGACGATGCGGTCGAACTTTTTGTTCGCCTCCTTCTTCTCCGTTGCGTAGTACTTTTGGATGTCGCGGTAGTCGATGTTTAGAATCGTGACGGCATCGCGGTAGGCAGCCGTCATGGCCTCCGCGTTCTTCTTCTGCTCCTCTGCGATTGTGATGCCGACGACCTTGACCTTGTAGTGCTCAGCGAGAAAGAGCGCGAGGCCGCCCCAGCCGCAGCCCACGTCCAGCACCTCCATCCCAGGGCGGAGGCGCAGCTTCTCACCAATCATCCGCAGCTTTGTCGCCTGCGCTTCCTCGAGGTTCGTCACGGGCACCGCGTAGAGTCGGCCCGCGCTGTCCCGCCATCCTTTCCTTTCGCTTCGTCCCTCTGCCTCTCCCTGTTCTCGTTTTCTTCTTCCACCTCGAGGGGGATGTAGTAGCTCTCGTCGTTGCAGCCATAGGTGAAGCCGTCGACGTCCTCGCGGAATGTTTTATTTTTGAGCATCTGCTGCTGCATGGCGGTGCGGTCCGCCTCGGTGAGCGCATGCCTTCTTGTGCTTCACCCAAAAGGCACAACTGTACTGCATGTAGGGGCCAAGCAGCTGCCGAAAGAAGTCGTTGCCCAGGTCATAATGCATGAGCCCAACCTTCTTGCTCTTCCGCTTCGTCTGTGGGTTAATCAGGCGAGCCTTCATACACATTGGCCATGTCCATCGCGTTGTTCGGGAAGTAGTATTCAATGCCTCCGCGCAGAATCTTCTCGAAAAAGATGTGCAGCGAGTAAAAGTCGGTGGTGTCCCACCACCCCTCCATAAACGCCTCGCCGAGGCCGAGAGAGCCTTTTGAATCACGCGCATCAGCACCTTTGGATGCCTCACTTGAAGGTCGAAAGGCCGCGTGCCATTTAGCTTGACCGCCGCCAGGTCGAGAATCTTCTGACCAATCTTCGTACTTCTTCTCCTTCTCCATGAGGCGTTGGTACTCTTCTTCGGGAGAGTTGGAAGTGACTGCCATTGCCTGCGGGTCCACCATAAGTTGGGTAGGCGATAGCCATTCGTTTTCTTTTGTCGCGGCGGCAGTGTCAGAGGCGGAAGGGCTCTGCTGAAGCTCCGCAGCATTTTCCCTTTCGCAAAAGACGGCGTCGCGTTGGTTTGCCCTGTGGCTGCCGACGCCGGCCTCGAGAGGATTCACTACCGTTCTCGACGGCTGCTGCTGCTGCTGCTGCTGCTCCTCCTGCGGCTGCGGCTGAGCGGTCTCCATCATCTTTTACTCTGAGGAAGTAGAAAAAAAGAAAGATAAAAAGAAAGATAGAAAAGGAGAATTAGCTTTGTGACGGTGGTGGTAGTAAAGGCAAGATAAAAAATGCCTAACAACAACAGCAAAAATTAAAGAAAAAAAGATCAC
>NW_026090274.1:0-18906 GCF_024586455.1 Bactrocera neohumeralis
GGACATCTGCAAGGAAGTTTGCGCGTGTGTGGACACGATGAGGGGCTACGCCGAGGATACACGGCCTCCTCTCGTTGCTGGTACTGCATGATGGTCTTTGGTTTTGGACAGAGACACACGCATGCAGCGTGAAGCATCCATGGTGTAAAGCAAAAGAGAAGTGTTTGGAAAGGGCAACTCCAGGTACGAGGTAAAAAAAATCTGGTAAAACAGAAGAAAAAACCACAATGCTGGTCTAACCGCTCGCCCTTGCGAAGAATCAAGGAAAATGAATATCCGTTTCGATGCTCAAGCTGCTCCGTTCGAAGTGTGTGCATGTGTGAAGTGAAGAAAAGCAAAGAAAAAGAAATAGAAACGCCACTCTTCTGAGTTTTCTTTGATTAGAGTAAAACGAAGCATAGACGCTCACACCGTGCAGCTACGCCGCTTTTCTTTCCCCGACGGGCAAGATGAAAAGGGAAAGTGTCGCTGAGTTCTTCGATGATCCGGAATGCGAACAGCAGTGATAACAAAAAAAAGAATTCTTGTAAGCAAGATTGCCGCCAATTGGCAAACATTTTGCTTTAGAGCGCAGAGTCGTTATTAGCATCATTGAACTGCTGTGGCCACACCAACTCCGGAAGCCTAAAGCACAGGGATGCTACTGAGAACAAAAACTCTTGTTAAACTTGGAGGCGACGGTGGGTTTGTTGGGAGGTCTTGGCGTCCGCGAGTCTGCGTCTTGCCCGTACATCGGCGCAAGCTGCTCATGACCATGACCGCCTTGACTTCGTCGTTGAACTAATTTGATGGTTCCGTTCTCCATCAATTGATTAACGCTTAAGCTGAAGTGATGGGTCTTTTACTTCTCCTTTTTCTGAGCATCAGCTTGTCTTCTTTTCCTCTTCTTCTGCGTCTCAGTTTTACTACGACTATTAGCCTCTCTCTCCTTTATACAATAAACAGTTAGCAGTCTTTGAAATCTAAGAAAGATCAGCCACGCAAGACACCTTCAAGTTTTTTCTTTCTCTTTTTCCACGTTACTTCCTCAAGTTCTAAACACTCCTTTTACTCTCCCCTCTTCTCTCTATCTTTTTCGGCACATAACACCACTCAAAAAGCATGTCCCTACAAGAGTTAAAAGAGACTGAACAGTTCCTGCAGGAACTCAAGAATGCAGGGACCATTTCCGAGGAGGAGTACGCGAGACGCTCCGCAAAGGCGTTCGATGCTCACATCGATCGGAAACAGCGCCCAACGCACACAGGAGTGAAGGAGTATCGAGGAGATTCTCACACAGGGGAGAACGACAAGCCCAATCCCTGGAAGAGAGAGCGACGCCAGTACATTGATATGACGGCGAAGCTCATGGAGCCGCGCGGAACGGAGGAGGAGGAACTGGACTTCTTCCAAACCTGTATGTGTCGAAGGTGAGGTGCGGGCTCCTCACTCCGGGTGAGTCCCTGGCATGCCAATACATGCTGTACGGGGCTGACCTCAAGGTTTCGTGGCGTCTTTTTCTTGGCCTGCTGCTGCAGGTGGACGCCAAGGCGCGCATCAAGGCGCACAACTGGGCGATGACGGAGTTGTGGGACGCCGCCAACCTGGAGGTGACAGGCGCCAAGGTGGCGGACCTCCCGGTCCCGCGGCTTCCTCCGGTGCTGGGCGAGCTGAACGAGAAGATCCCCAGCCCCACAACGCGTCGTACGAGGGCGGCGCGGCCGAGAAGAAGACGTCCAAAAGTCTGGACAGGTATGGCGCGGTCCGCCGCAAGCCTCAAGAGGACGAGCTGCTGGGCGGAGGGTTTGCTCCCGTTTACAACGCGGAAGGGACCCAGACCGCGGCTGATACGCAAGACGCACCAGGGAGAAAGGTATCGAGAAGCACCCCGAGGTTTTCAGGCTGGGCTTTGCCGTTTTGCCGCCCTTAGCGCCACTCCCCCGAAAGGGGGGAACCAGGATAAAGCCCAAGGCTGACCAACGGTGAAAAGAATACCCCACACACTCCATGGCATCCCCCCGGGCAACCCCACCTTTCCAAACAGTGCGCGTTTCGTAAATCCCCACCTCGCTCCCTTTCCGCCGCTGTTCACGACTATGGTGGTTTGATCCTTACGGTTTCTTTAAAGTGGCGCCTGTTGCGCGCGACTTCCAGGAATGCTCCCCGCCCTCTGCGCGCGAAACGCCTAGGCGATACACCAAGAAAGCCAGATGCCATCCCAGCATGTGCAAGTACTTAATCCATGCCCCGCCGACTGGGAGAGAACAAACGGTCGGCTCGCACCGCCGGCCGCGCAGGCAATGCCAATCGACGCCCCGACAGCCACCGTAGACTTTTTTGCACAAAGGCAATTTAACAGCAGCCAGTTGAAATGCATAGACAGCGGCACCGCACGCGTCGATTGCCGTTTTGAAACGGTCTCTCTCCCGCGGGAACGGCGCAGCCAACTGAGCGGAACGTCTTGGAAGAAGGCTTCGCACACACATTTTCCGGTCTCATTCGGCACGGGCCAAACAAGGGCGGGCAGTAACAAGCGGGGTTCATATTGTGAATTCAGGGCTTCTGCGTTCCGCTGCCGCCTCTTTCCCCTTCGTTGCGCGAAATGGCCCTCTCGCTTTTGCTTCAATAGGGTTTCCGGCCCCCTCCCCGCCCGCGGCGCCTGCAAGGTGAAGGCGTGCCGCCGTATTCTGTCGAATCGCGCTCGTGCTTGCGTCGTTGCGACTGGTGGTTTTTTTTCTCAATTTCGCGCAAGGTTCTCATTTTGCGCCGTCTCGTAATCCCGCTTTTCTATCAGTAGGGAAGCGGGGGAGAAAGAGGGGGGGGAGGGGAGAGGGAAGGGAGCTTCATTTTGTCTGTGTGAACGTTCTCCTCCTTTGACAGCGTGGCAAACGGAGAAAGGGAAGGAACGCCAAGCAGAGCGTGAGCAAAACACAGCGACCTCGCAAGCGAATTCGCATTTGGGTCACTCGTTCGAGTATGCGTGGCATAGGTGGACGAAGCGTACCTTGCCCTGTCCTTCTTCTTTAAATAGTCTGCTTGGTTCCCCACGTTTTGCGACCATGATAGCGTCATCTCCGCGGAACAAGAACAAAAAGAGAATGAAAGAGCGGTAACGAGGAGCGTTGATGTTCCCAAGACAGTTCGTAAGCCGGCATTGGATGAGCGCTAGACCAGTGCACGAGATAAATGCAGAAATCGACCTTGCGTTCATTTCTGCATTCACAAGTTTTTCCCCCTTTATACATAGGGAATAAGTGCGTCTGGAGCCTTCAATCACACGAACTATCTTTACTGTTGAATAGGTAAAGTGGTGCCGAGGACGTTATTGAAACTGAAATGAATCCGGTGGTGCGGCCAAGATCCTTGTTATGTTCTACCCCGCTGCTCATGGAAATTTATCCCAACACCTGGAATTCCACCTATTGCGTTTCCCAGCAGTGAGGAAATCCGCTTTAGAGAATTCAGCGGTCGACTCGGTGTGTTTTACTCACGCATACCCCCAAAAGGATGTGCTCGTGTCTTGCTCTCTCAATTATGTGACAGGGCTTTATCACCTTGCGGTGAGTAAATACAGTGACGGGGCGCCTCTTGGAGGGAGCGACACTTCGGCGCTTTATTCGCCACGCAAAAATGACGTGTTGTATGTTGAGAGTAACCTGAAGGAGTTGCATTCGTGCAGTTTGTTTTGGGGCTCCTTCAACGCCGTGAAAATCTGGTTTGCACACCAAGAGAAGCGCAAGAATAGTTTACTCGTCGCTGCAATGTTCCCACAATGCGTTGAGACGTGGTGTCAACTGCTTGACGACCCAAGTGTTGGCCTGCGCAAACACTTTGCGTCCGATACATATTTGGTTGCACTAGGAGCCCACACGACGCTCTTGAACATCTTGTTCTCTGTGTCGGCATTCAAGCTGAATCTCAGGAGAGCACGGCGATGTTTATGTGGACAAGTTTTTGGCCGTACCTCCACAGACGAAGTGTTTTTGTCCGTGGAGCATAAGTTCAAGCTGTGCCACGCACGCTTGTCGTATCATAATCGCGAGAAGCGCTCGACTTCGACAGTGTCAACGACTTGGGCACTTGGCAAAAAGGCCTTTCTCAGCTTTATTATCCGCAAGATCGGAACCAGAGTATCGACAGGTTTTTGCCTGGAGTGGCCTTAAAAGGAATCGGAAAATTTCTATCTTCACTGTGTATCGAAAAGGAAAACCGTGTTGCGTCGACAACAAGCGCACGAAGTCTGCATACAACTAAAGGTTTACAACAAGCGCAGCAAAAAAAAAAAAAAAAAAAAGGACATGCACTTCGGGACAAACAGACGTTGACAGAACATCGCGCTAAAATGGTGTATTGACTTTTTGGCCGCAGAGATTTCCCTTGAAATTGGGCCACAAAGGCGAAAAGAAAAGGTGAAGGCTCCTTCGCGCCACACATGGCCATGTTGCTTCTACAACTCTCTCTCGTTGTCTCCATCCTTCCGTGATTTTGTTGAACTTAAACCCCGCGACCGTCGATGGTGGCGAACTGTTCGAAGCGCATTCATAAGCCGTAGTCAACCGTGTAATTGTTCTTTCCCGTCGTGGAAAGCAAAACTGAAGCTCTTTTTGTTTTTTGTTCCCTTTATCCAGATTGTAAGATGGAAACAGAGTTATCCCAATTGAAGACGGAATTGACCACTGTCAAAAGAGTGTCGAAGAGCTCTTGCGGGCGTCGGAATCGAATAGAAATATCAAGAGATGGATGACACGCCACCTTTCATCGATGACGTCACTTCTGCGTTTTCAATGTGGCGACTGAAAAAAGCGCAGGAGCTTGAAGAGGTCCTTGCACTTCAAGTACTTAGCCTGCTGAAAGAGGACCCGATTAAGTTATCACCATCCACACAATGAGTAATCACAAGAGCCAAAAAAAGAGAAATACTTATTCATTTGTGTTGGTCGACGTGCTTGTACAATAATAACTAAAATAAAATAAAATAAAAAAACACTCTCCTCCACACACGTGTGCACCGAAGTGTACAAAAGGAAAAAGAAAAAAAAAAGTTTTATATGCGACGCTGATAAGGGACGGTGCTCGATGTTTCGGGAGGGAGACAGTCTTCATTATGCAGGCGGACACTGAAATGCTTGTGTAATACTCTTCACGACTGCGTTTTTTTTTTCCTATTTGTTTCTTGTAAGAATACCACTCACACACACTGAATTGAAAGGAGACACCGAAAAGACATATATCCACTGTAGGAAGTCAGTGCATTTCGCTCTGCTGATTGCTAACGGATTTCTTTTGACACGGAAGCTGTTTATCTTTGGGAGCAGTACGGTTGTGATTCCGATAGTGATAGCGTTCTTTTTTTTTTCTCAGACGTGATTTGAGGAAGCTTGTCACCCGTTCTCCTGCTTACGAACACGACCATTTTTAACTAACTTCACGAGTGATTGAAATTGTCGTCTCATGAGCAGTTTTGGCTTTGGTAATGGTACCCCCGCAGGCCCCGGATGGGTCTCCCGTTTAAGAGTGCTTTTGGCGGCGGCAACGGCGCACCACAGGCACCACCTGCTTCGGCGTTCGCTGGCGCGTTCAACTCATCAGGAGGAGCGCAACAGCTCTCTTCTGCATTTGGTGCGAAGAGTGCATTTGGTGGTGCAGGACAGACGGCACAAGCTCCACCTGCTTCGGCGTTCAAGAGCGCCTTCGGACAACCGAGCAACTCTGCGCAGTCACCTGCAGCTTCGGTGTTCAAGAGCGCCTTCGGACAACCGAGCAACTCTGCGCAGTCACCTGCAGCTTCGCCGTTTAAAAGCGCCTTCGGACAGCCAAGCAACTCTGCGCAGTCACCCTGCAGCTTCGCCGTTCAAGAGCGCCTTCGGACAGCCAAGTAAGTCTGGCCAGACATCCAAGGGCAGTTCTGTTGCTGGCAGCGATGGCAATCGCACCGCTTCCTCTCAAGGGATACTCGGCGATATTGCGCCACTCCTTCGACCGGCGTGTTTGGGCAAAGGTGTGAGTGACAAGGAAACAACTATCGCAGGAAAACAATTTGCTTTTGGCGGCGATAACAAGTTTGGGACGTCGTCGCTCAAAATCCGTTTGGTCAAGCGAACAAGACGAATTCATCGATTCTTGGCGACGTTACAAAGACTGTCTTATCAACGGGCCTGACGACTTCAAGTTTGGTGGGACGGCAAAACCAAGCGGCTCGATTCTTGGTGATGTTAAGAAAACACCCGCTGCAAATGCTGGGTTCCATTTTAACTCACCAACGGCGAAGGACACCAAACCCACCACGACCTCGCCTGGAAACACGATTGCGAAATCCGGGCCCGCTGTCGCCACCACAGCAACAGCGAAACCTGAAGCACCTCCCGCTGCTACGACTCGCCGGCGGCGGAGGCGTCTGGTGACACATGGCGCTGCCAGGTTTGTGGAAGGTGAAGGAACTGAAGGGTGCCCACCTGAACGGCAAAACCACTGTGCGTTCCGACTGCTGGCCGTGCGCAAAGAAGCAGACATTCGTCCGAGGTGGCGTGAAGGTACCGGCGGAGGCAAATGCACCAAAGAGTGAATCTGTTGCTCCGACTCCTGCACCGAAGGTGACCGTTGAGGTCAAGGAATCTCCTCAGTCGGCAAAGATGCCGTCGTTGTTCAAAGCCCCTGTTATCCCCGCTGAGAATGCAGAAGCTAACTGTCTTGTAAAAGAGACTACTAATGCTGCCACTGTTGCTGTTCTTGGCAGCACGGCTGCGATGCCAATCGCACCTTCCACTTGCGATGATGACACCTGGCGCTGCCAGGTTTGTGGAAAAGTGAAGGAACTGAAGGGTGCCCATCTGAACGGCAAAACCACTGTGCGTTCCGACTGCTGGCCGTGCGCAAAAAACAGACGTTCTTGCGTGCCAGCAGCGCTGGTAAACCTTCCAACATTCCTGCAGACAATACGAAGACTCCTGTCAGTGCCGTCCCAGCTGCTGCATCGGCTTCCGCAACTTCACCGACTCTCCCTGGCAGCCGAACGTCTACCTTTAAGGACCCAGCCGTGCCAAATACTGTCGAAGAGAAAAAGACAATGCCGGTGCCCGCCCAGGAGACGGCTGTGCCAACGCAAGCCGCTAGCGTCCTCAACGAAAGGCGCCGACGGAACGGGTGTGTGGCGCTGTCAGATTTGTGGAAAAGTGAAGGAACTGAAGGTGCCCATCTGAACGGCAAAACCACCGTGCGATCCGACTGCTGGCCGTGCGCAAAGAAGCAGACGTTCTACTTGGACAATGGCACCAAACAAGTTGACTTGGCCGGGAGTGGGAAGCCCGCAGCCGCCGGAGGCTGTCACCAAGACGGCATCAGTCACTGTGGAAAAGAGAGACCTGTGGCAGCACCTGCGACTGCTCTGCCACAGGCGTCCGCGTTTACGAGCGCGTTTGGAGGATTGGCCGATTCGGTGAAGGTTCCACCAGCGACTTCCTTTAAGAGCGCCTTTAACCCACCGAAACCCCAGGAGGCAACGAGCTCCCCAACGCCGCTCGAAACAGCCGCCAGGCAGGCGGCGCCCCGCACCACAATTAAAAAAGGAAGAGCCCGCTCAGAAGAGCGGCATCGCTGAGTCCAGTGACGCTAGAGAGGGCGCTGCGAATGACGCGCGCTTGAGCCATGTGTCGAGGCGACACAAGCCACCCCATTGCCCCCTGTAATTTCCGGCGCTTCAAAGGAAGAACTTGAGGTGGCGTTGAGTCACACGCGCGAAGCGATCGTGCGCGAACTGCAGGACTACCGGCGTGAGCAGGTGGGGGGCCTGAAGTCTGTCATGACCGCTGTCGCGGAACACGCTGCAACTGCAACCGAGGTGCAAGGAAAAACAAAAAGATGTGCTGCAAGCCACGGAAACCGCGCGCGCCGCAGTGATTGAAGAGACAAACAAGGCAGCGGACCACTCCACAGAGTCAATCGAGAAAGCTTTAAAGGCTGCCAAGGGTGAAATCATTGCCGAGGTGCGTGACATTCTCCACAATGACCTTGTCGAGTTCCGCAAGCAGCTGTTTAACGACCTGCAGGGCGTTCTCACCGATCACTTTAAGCGTGTCATGAACCGCGACGCCGCCGAGAGCTCGGAGTACTTCCCCAGCACCACCGATGGCCTCCGCGCACAGAGTCCTAGCACAGCTAGCCACTTGGGCAACGCCTTCCGAAAGTGAGTTCAGCACGGTGCGGCAGAGGTTGAAGAGGCTTCGATGATTTCAACAGGAACACGCTTCTTTTAGGACATTAAATACATATCGCAGTGTCGTGTTTCGAATTTGTGTCTCGGATTCTGTTCACGTTGCTACTATCATCTCACAGTTTTAGGCAGATTAATCTCGCTTTAATGATGTTTTTTTTTTTGTTGAGGAAAGAGGCATCTTTAAGCTTGTTGCGCTGCGCAGGCGTCCCGAAGGCTGTTTCTCGCAGGTGTTTTAAATGCGGCGTTTTACTCCTTTTCCCCAACTCTTTTCTTTTGAATAATGAACTTGAGTTTTTGTGTTGTGTCAGCAGTTGTTCCTTCAACTATTATACCGTCGCTACGATTGTTTTGAGCGAGCGACTCTCTCTCTCTCTCTCTCTCTTCTCTCTCTCATTCATTAACGCTCTAACAATTGCATTAACTGCAAAGAAACGCAAAAAAAGCAACAACCGAAATGCTAACAGAGTAGAACGCATGTGTACAACGTTCCCTCAAAAGTGTTGGGATTCTGTGGAAGGAATTCTCGACCTCACTGTTTCAGGCACGACGTGAGGGAAACTGTCTTCTCTTTTTTTTTCTACATATTCTCGAACCCTCACACACACATGCTGCACCTATCTCTTTTTCTCCGTCCTTCACCTCTCATTCTCACCGCTTATGTGACTGTTCCTACTCGTTGACGACAGAAC
This sequence comes from Bactrocera neohumeralis, assembly GCF_024586455.1. Lineage (NCBI taxonomy): Eukaryota > Metazoa > Arthropoda > Insecta > Diptera > Tephritidae > Bactrocera > Bactrocera neohumeralis. The sequence goes on from NW_026090274.1 coordinate 8,878, forward strand.
TGCGTGTGCTCTTCACCTTTGTGCTGCTATTTCTTTTGCTTTTTTTCCGCTGCGGACGCAAATTACGTTTGACAGAGCAGTTATTTGCTGTCACTTTTTTTTGTTGTTTTGAAAAAAAACATTTCCAGCACCGCGAATAACCAAAACGATGCCACCGCGGACGAAGCTGGACTCCATTTGTGAGGAGTGCGCTGACTTCTCGGGAATGGAAACCGAATCGCTGCAGACTCTGTGTGGACGAGTGCAAAGCATGGGCTGCGAGTGCAGCGCGTGTCTTTGTCGCTGCTGCCAACACTGAACCGCGCGGTGGAGCAGTTTCACGAGAAACACCTCAAACGACCAGTGCCGGTGTTCAGCAAAGACACCATCTTGAATCAGCAAGAGTCAGTGGGTGTTTTGCTTGGTGGGATTGACAGCCTATATCTGCAATGCAAGGAACTGCGCGCTGAGCTCCCTCCAGCGGCCGTGCGCCTGCACAAGGAGAAATCCACCACAGTACAAACCTATGCCGTGGGCTACTCGCCCCAGTACATTCAAAGCCGGAGCCTGTTTGCCTTGCCGGCGAGCAACGCAGACGCCTCTAAAACACTGATTAAGGACAACCCTGCCACCGTGCACGTGAAGGCAGCGTCGGATAAGGTTGGTACTGAGGCAAAGGAGACAGCTCTATTTGGCACTGCACCCCCAAAGAACCCGCCACCCTTCCCTGCAGTCGCTGGTGACTTCGGCGAAGCAGCTAAGAAAGCTCCGACTACAACGGGTATAAAGGCTCCTCTTGTGAACGCCTTTGCCAGCGCAGTGGACAACGCAAAAGCACCTTTTGAAACAGCCTTTGGCAAGAAAGCAGACACCAAAAAGGAGGACATTACGAAAGAGAAGCCGGCCGCGCCGAGCGCGTCAGCGTTTGGCGTCTCACCATTTGCCACGGAGAGAAGAAAGTCGATGATGCCCAACTAACACGCAGGCCCAATGAAACAGCACCCAAGACTGGGTTTGGCTTAGACTCGTTCGGATTCTCTTCCACAAAGCATGGTGCAGAGCTTCCACGGTCTGGCCAAATTGACGCAGCGAAGAAGGAGAAGGCGGCTGGTGAGGACGAAAAGACTGGAAAAGGAAGCAGTGAGATCAAACCAGCGGCTGAAGGGTTTGCGGCTTCTGCCGCCGCCGTGGGCAGCTTCCCCTTGGCTTCCAAAGGAGCTAACGCTTTCGGCTTTGCCGCGCCACCGTCGAAGCCAAGCACCTCTGAGGAGAAGCCGAAGCTGTCGCCTTTCGGGTTACCCTTCAGCACCGCCACCACCACCTCTGCGTCTGGATTCGGAGGCGGAGACATAATGAAACCTTCCGCCGGTGGGGACAAAGGTGCTGCTTCCCCAACCCTTTCGCAAAGGCACCGGCTGAAATGTCACCTCTACCTACCACGGGCAAGACCGCACCCGGCGGCTTTGCGTCAGGTACACCAGCCGCAGCGCAGGCGTTTGGCGTTCCCTCTCCCAAGTCCACCGCAGCTCCTTCTTTCGGTGAAAAGGACGCGCCAAAGGTGCTAGACAAGTCGCCCTCTCCCAACCCAGTGCCACCTCCGTCTTCTGGTTTTGCGTTCCCCACTGCCAAACCGAAGGAGACAGCACCGGAGGCCAAGGTGGAACAGCCTCAGATCGCATCAGCGGCACCGGCGAGTGTCCGGCCAGCCTTTGCTTCGTCTCCGTTCGCAAAACAACCCGCCCTGGTGACTGGCGCCGTCCTGAGCGAGGCTGCACCTGCTGCCAAAACTGGAAACGAGGCCGCCCAACTGGAGAGCGCCTCAACCGAGCTAGCAACGGTGCCTGCTGTGGCGCCCCTCCAGCAAGATACTGCCTCAGTAAAGCCTGCTGAGGCGCCGTCCACCAAACCTGCCAGCCCACCAGGCAGCGCTGCGTTTTACAGCCGCCGCGGGGGCAGGTTTCGCACCGAAACCGTCTTCCGCGTCGCCGTTTGGACCTGTCCCACCGTCCGTGTCTGGTTTCACCACTGGCGCGTTTGGAAAGGCTCCTGTAGCGCCTTCTGCGGCTTCTGGTAAGGGCGTCGCTTTTGGCCTTGGCGGCGGCGCGTCACCGCTTGCGTCATCTCCGTTTGGGAAGACGGCAGTAGCTGCTCCCTCCGCGAAACCAGTAGCTTCAACGGAGCAACCGGCAGTCACAGTTCCTCAGGTGAATCCTTCTCCCACCGCCCTCCCGCCAGCTTCCGGGCAGAATGCTGCGGCAGCTGTTTTCCCGTCCGCACCCAGCCCATTGACTGCTGCAGCAACCGCAAACACAGGAGATGCCACCTCGGGAGCGGCGCCTGCTGGCGGTTTCGGACACCTGTGCCTTCTTCCAACACACCCCTGTCACGCCTCCTGTCGCGCCTCCTGTCACTTCGCAAGAAGTCGAAAAGGGCGCGTTTCCCCAGGCAGCTCCCTCTGGTAATGCGGCTGCTACTCCCGGCGTAACAGCAGAAAACTTAGCGGGCGGGTTTGGTCTTCCGCAGCAACCAGCTCCGCAACGTGCGGCAGTGGGAACATCCCCGTCCGCGGAAGGGAACGCTTTTGCGAATGCTGCACCGCAGAACGCTTTTGGTGGGCAATCCCAGAACGGTTTCGGGCAGCAGCAGCAGCAGCCACAGCCCCAACAGGGTGCCTTCGGCAAGCCCCTGCCCAGAGCGCTTTTGGACAGCAGCAGCCGCAGCCTAGTGCCTTTGGACAATCTGCGCAGGCACCGCCACCGCAGCAGTCTGGTTTTGCCTCCGCTCCTCAAAGTTCTTTTGGCAAGGCGCCAGCCACGCAGAGTGTCGCAGGTCAGCCCGCTCCCCAGCAAAGTGTTTTTGAAGTGCTCCAGCGCAGAGCGCCTTTGGACAGCCGCAGCAGGCACAAAGCGGGTTTGCTCCGCCTGCACCGCAGCAGAGCGCGTTTGCCGCAGCCCCTCAAGGTGGATTTGCTAAAGGTCCAGCCGTTCAGAGCGCCTTTGGCCAACCGCAGCAGCAGCAGCAAAGCGGCTTTGGTTCTGTCCCGCAAAACGCGTTTGGTCAGCCGTCCCAGCAGAGCGCCTTTGGACAGCCGCAGCAGGCACAAAGCGGATTCGCTCCGCCTGCACCGCAGCAGAGCGCGTTTGCCGCAGCCCCTCAAGGTGGATTTGCTAAAGGTCCAGCCGTTCAGAGCGCCTTTGGCCAACCGCAGCAGCAGCAGCAAAGCGGCTTTGGTTCTGTCCCGCAAAACGCGTTTGGTCAGCCGTCCCAGCAGAGCGCCTTTGGACAGCCGCAGCAGGCACAAAGCGGATTCGCTCCGCCTGCACCGCAGCAGAGCGCGTTTGCCGCAGCCCCTCAAGGTGGATTTGCCAAAGGTCCAGCCGCTCAGAGCGCCTTTGGCCAACCACAGCAGCAGCAGCAAAGCGGCTTTGGTTCTGTCCCGCAAAACGCATTCTCGTCTGCCCCAGGCGGTTCTGCCTTTCAGAAATCGTCGATCTCTTCTTTAGCCGGTAACTACGCCCAACCCACCCAGCACACTGGAGTTTTTGGCTCCCATTGAGGCGGCTTTGTCGGTGTCTTTCTTGCAGCCCTCAGTGTCCGTCAAGCAAGTCGCCGTCGTTAATTCTGTGGTGCTTTTTTCACTTTTGTAACGTTTCTGCCATTAACATAGAAGGAAACCCATGGCTCACTTCTGGCTGGTCTTCTCCTTCTCCCTGGCGTGTGTGCGTGCATGCACCTGCAGGGAAAACCCTTTGAAGCGGCAATGTGCGTGCAACGACTCGGCCGCTGTTCCTAGCGCGCCACCTTCCGTAACAGTGGACGACCACGTAATGCTTTTACTCCTACTTCCCTCACCGCTGCCACTCTGTTCTCGATCACTTTTCCTCCACGGCGACACCACACACACACACACACACACACACACACACGCATTTTGCACTGGATCTAGTCAATCGCACCTTCTACCGTTTATCTCTTTTTTTCTTTCTCAATCAATGGATAGTAATGAAACCGGTGACATCTTCCAGGTCCGGACGCTAGAGGAAAAGACCTACCCGAGCTCATGGTTCTGTTGAGCCACCTCACAAAAGTCGACGAACTCACGGAGGAGAGGTTACACTTCCTCTTTGAGGAACGTGTGCGAGCAGGTGTCGTGACCAAGGTTGTCGATGACACGTCAAAGGGGATCGTAATTGGCACCGCGTCTCTAATATAGTGGAGCGCAAATTCGCCCACGGCGGGATGTGTGTCGGGCACCTTGAGGATGTAGTGACGGATCCACGATACCGCGGCCGTGGGGTCGGTGCGTTGCTGATGCGAGAGTTGCGTGCCGTCGCAATGGCCAGGGAGTGCTACAAGGTGATCCTCGACTGCAACGACGCAAACATACCGTTCTGAGCGCTACGGATTCGTCCAGTGTGAAAACCAAATGCGACTGGACCTTTCCCCGTATTCTTAATCTGCATCCTGCGCGTGCACCCATTCACGCTCATTGGGCCTCTTCGTGCCGGAGGGGTGGGGACAAGCGTCTCGTGCAGCAGTACCCCCATTCTCCTCTTTTTGTTTCTCTTTTCTTATGAGTTTCATGACGGACTTGCTCATTCTTCGTTAGCCGACTGCCAAGGTATTTATTTCCTCCTCTGAACTGCGTTTTGCGTCACGTTGATACGCAACCTACAAAGGATGGCGCTTTTGTCGGCAGCCAACTGGCTATTGTCCGAACAAGCGCTCTTGATGTTGCAGGACTCGACTCACAGAGCTGTCTACAGTCCTCCAGTGTTCAGTGTGCACATTTTTTCTTCCTCTCCGACTTGTTCTGACGCTAGGCTTGCACGTGACATCTCAGCAACTCTTTTTTTAAAATTCTCAGTGTAACTTGCGAAGTAAAGAAGCCTGCACACTCGCAAAAAAAAAAAAAACGAGCTAGCTGGTGCACAGCAGCCGCTTTTCCCTGATTTTCAAAAGTTGCCGATGCCGAAGGAAAGAGAGAGCTTTCCTTCTCGCGGGCTAAAATGTCTGAGAGCACTCGGATCCGGTAGCTTTGGGGAGACGTTTTTGGTGAAGGATGACCAGGGGAACCGGTTCGTTGTGAAGCGAGCGCGCGATGGCCGCGAGCCGGAGGACAATCCTCAAATCAAAGCTGAGTCAAACCTGACGCCCCTTGCCAGCGAGCACGTGGTCAAGCTGCTGGACATTTGGAGAGAACCCAATGATAACCGCACCTGCTTGTTGTTAGAGTACTGCAACGGCGGGGACCTCGAATCTTTTTTGGCTGCTTCCTATCCTCTTCCCGAGCGCACCGTGGTCGCGTTGTTTGTACAGCTGCTCATCGGCCTGGACCACATTCACCTTCACCACCTTCTTCACCGCGACATCAAACCTGAAAACATTTTGCTCCACGTCAGCAAAGGGTTCGGCGACGCTGTGGTGCCCACCGCTAAAATTGCAGACTTCGGCGTCAGCAAGAGTCTGACACACACCGATTCGCCCGCCGCGACTCGCCTGGGAACGCCGGTGTATCATTCCCCGGAAATACTCACTGGGCACCGGTACACTCGCAAGACGGACGTGTGGAGCATGGGCGTCGTCTTTTATAAAATGTTGACGAACCGGATGCCTTTTGAAGGCCAGACCATCGTCGACCTCACCCGGTCGGTTCTCCACGACGAGCCTGAACACCCATCCCTCATTGGAAACGATACCGTCGTCTACCCGCTCGACCTCGGCGACGTGGTACTGCGCATGCTCAACAAGAGCCGTTCCTCCCGCCCGAGCTCTCGGGATTTGCTCGGTTCCTCCGTTTTTGCCTCCGTTTTCACCGAGTGGCCGTGGAAAGACAGCCTGTTCCGCGACACTGTAGGCATCTTTGCGTGCAAGAAGCACGCAGTGGTGAACATTCGCGCAGAACCGACTGTGGAGGCGGCGAAGGTTGGCAGTGCCCGCTACGGGGATCAACTGTTTGTGAAGCGTGGAGTGTTGACACGAAATGCCGAGGGTGACGATGGCGGACAAGTCTTGTGGTTTCGCGTGCTGAGCCCGTGTGATGGCTACTGCATCCTTGGCTACGGTGCAGACTCTTTTTCCAGCTCCTCCAGAACCCAACCCCACCTACCACTGACCGAGCAAGTTCCTCTGCCTCCTCCTCTTCGACGTTCGACAACGATGCTGGCAGCAGTCGACGGTCATTACGAGCTGCAGTGTCGATCCGACGACTATCAGTCCTCTCTTCCGGGAAATCTAACTTTTTTTATGTGTATGCGTGTGTGTGGCGCATTTCTTTTTTTTTTTTTATCGTGACATACTGTTTCTTCTCTCTGCTACTTTTTTTTTTTTCTCTTCTTTGTTCTTTTCTTTTCGGCTGGCTCGCTTTTTTTCGCAGGACTTGCCACCTTTGCAGGGAGACCCATTCTTCTCACTGGCTTCGTTTCTTTCTCTGCCTTTTCTCACAGGCGCTCCCTGGTCACGTGGAGCAAAAAAAAAAAAAAAGCAACTGCAACGTGTTTTGTCACCGTTCTTGGTGCGCCGAGCCTGCCCAACGCTTTCCTGCACGCTACGTCGTTGGCGGTAGGCAAAGCGGCACTTACGAGGCCGTTCTCTTCGTTGAATTTTACATGTTTGTGCACTTTTTTTTTTAAACTCTTACTCCCTCTCACCGTCGCTCGTTTCCGTGTTTCCTACTTGTAGTAGTAGCTTTTCCTTGCTAGTCTGCACCGCCGTCTGGGCTGTCGTTGTCGCAACCAATGATGAACCGCCTTTTCACAAGCAGTGCCGATTTGCGTGGTGCGACCCTCGGCGTCAGCACCATTGTGTGCCAGAAACGTTTCTGGGCAAAGCCAAAGAAACGTCCAAAGGTTGGCCCCGGCTTCCACGAAAAGGCACAAAAGTGGCGTGACGAATACTTGCTCGACCGTCATCGCGTGCTCGCCGACAGTCTTCGCGCCTACGTTGAGTTTAGCACGACGAAGCGCACAGAGCCGTGGGACACTCGCTTTGCCCCTTTCGATCGCGTCGAGAAGGATGGCGTGCACATCATCTCCAAGTACATGATGGAGGACAAACTGCAGCTGTGCAACTACCATCACCGTCCAGTGAAACGCATGTTCTGTAACGTTGGCCTCATAGGTCCACAGGTGACGACCACCGCCCGTTGGAAGCCGTACCGCTTTGCCACCAACCCCGCGAGCACCACCAAGGCAGAGCGCACCTTTAACAAGGACAAGACCGTCTTCACGGGCTACCACCACGACTAGACAATGGAGTGGAAGGCGCAAAGAAGGAGCAGAGGAGCGATTGCCCTTTTTTGCCCACAAAAGCTTGGATCAGAGGACCTTTGTGGTGGGTGTTTGTTCGTTTTTTGTTGTTGTGCTTTTTAGTAAGGGTTGTTTTGCCCAGAGCCAGCAAAAAAAAAAAAAGAAAAAACGAGAGAGGAAAAAGGGATTCCCGAAGGAGGAGGCAGTTGACGGGGGGAACGGTTTGCCGCTCTCCGTGTGTGTGTGTGTGTGTGTGTGTGTGTGCATCCACACTGTTTGCCGCTGCATTGAGCAGCGGGTTCATTTCAGCCGTGTCCATGCTTCTTTGTAAGTGAAACTTCCCGTTCCTCTCCCCCGACTGTCGAGGTGACACTCACACGAACTTGCTCGTCTTTGTCGCGAAAGGCTGCAAAGCCACATTCTTATAGAAACACAAAGTAGTCTACTCCCGCCAACACACACACACACACACCTTTCCCTCCACTTGATCACACCACTCATGAGTCAGGTCTCTAAACGGACACGCACAGAAGCTGCACACCACGCAAAGCTCAATGCCACAGACCTGAGTGGGCTCCCAGAGGTGGATGACCCCGTGACCGTCGCTGCAACGCGGAAGCCCCGCCAGCCCACCAAGGTACCTCCCATCTGACGAGGACACTCTGGACTTTACCGCGGCGACCAGCGGGAAGGCCGGCGAGCCTCCGGAGAAGGCCCGTACGCGCAAGGAGGAGCATACCCCGTGCGACCTCATGAATGAGCAAGGCGAGAGGTGCAATGACGCTGAGGATGAAAAGGGCTAGAGCAGGAGCTGTCGGACGAGGCAGCGCGTGCGCTCGTGGCTGAGGGCGATGGGCTTTCTGGGGATGCTTTGAAAGACTTCTTGAAGAAGAAATTCACCGACTTTGTTAACGACAACATGCTAGACTTTGCTGAGATCGATGATATGCAATAGTTCCCACGCTACGCTTCCCGCTTTTGTACACTTTTCCAGATGACAGAGTTTACACCAAGAACAAAACCCGAAGCGTCGTGCCGCGCATAATTGCGCTAGACAGTGTGACGACGGCACCTCGCCACTGAGTTTACTTAAAGGTGACTAACCTAAAAGTATGCCTTTGACCACTTCTGTTCTCCTTTTCTCTCCGCCCGTTCTTTCCGGCTTCATTCGCTGAATCCACCAACTGGAAACATCGAGTGGCCGTTATTGTGTCGACGCCTCTTTCTCCTTTCCTCTCCACCGTGCCGTTTGCCACTATTCTCTTAGTCTTTGACGGTTTTTCGACGTCTTCGTCACTCTCTCTCTTTTTTATTTACACGTTCGCCTGTGTTTTGACCTTTGTGAGACGAGTTCCTCTTTTGCGCCGGGACTGTGCATCCACGCACAAGCGTTTGTACCAGCACTCTCTCTCTACCCTTTCTTTTCCCCTTTTTCTTTTTCGCTTTTTCTTCTGGACTCACCCTGCGTTTCTCCGTGGTGGTGTTGCGTGTGTGCACTTTCTTCTGTCCAGCTCCCTTTTTGTGTGTGTGGCTTACTTGCTTTCCCTTCTCTCTCTTTGTACGCTTTGTTAGCGTTGTTTTTCTATCTTTTTTTTTCCCCTCGAACCCTCTCGCAGTGAACGCTGTCATTCCTATAAGTGACTTTTTCTTTTTTTTTTCCACTTTGTCTTCCCGGACTTGTTTTCTTTTTTTTTTTTTCTTGTTTTCCACAACGACCACAAGCCCAGCTTGAATTCTCCCACAGTAGAGTACACCCAAAGGCACGCAACCATGGCCGAAACAGACTTTTTCGTCGCCGTCCATGGGCAGCCGTCCGCAGAGACTAGCTTCAACAACACCAGGCGGTACTGCTCTTCCACCAAGCAGGAGCTGTGCAGCAGCTGGTGCGCGAGAAAACAAGTAACCTTTTGGTGATGGCGGTCGTCGATGACATCACCAAAGCGAAGCAAATTAGACAAGACATCTTCACGCAATTTGTGGAGAATGTGGTCACGCCAGCGGGGGCCTACACGCAGTTTGCTCTCTACTTTGCCGACGATGCTTCTGGTGACCTGATTCAGTATCGATGCGAGCGTCTCACCGACATTGACGCCGTTGTCGAGGAAGAGGGCGGGGAACCATCTTTGCTCCATGGTGTGTGCCACAACGGTCGTCCCAAACGCCATGTCCTTCGACTTCATCGACATCCGACTCACTCTCATGGTGTGCACCCATCAACGCTACGAGGTGGACAGCCTTGTGCGGCTCGCCATGACTGCCACGGACGTCATGGCGTGCCGTGCGTGGAGCATTTGTGTGCTCATCCCCAGTGTGGAATCCCTCTCGCACACTCCGGAGGGTCTTGGTGCCGCTGTGGAGGCGGTGCGCGTCGCGTGCAAAGAGAAACCGTTTGGTCGAGACGAGCGTGCGAGCTCGCGGGCGCGACTGCAGGATGTTCGGGCCTGGGCGCAGTCCGTGAATGAGCTGTACCGCTTCTCCCCTGCCACCCCGGGGCCGCACTTCGTGAGCCTGAACCCACAGTTCGTGGTCGGTGAAAAGCTGATCCACGCGGTACCGGAGGAGGTGACGTACCTCGTTGGCGAAGGCACCGTCGCGAGCGCATGGGACTTTGTGGCGCTTTCAGCGACCGCTGAGGAGAGCGTGCTTCACCCCAGTGTGTACTCTCCGCATTGCCGCATTCGTCGCGAAGGACTGAAGGTGTGGCTGAAGCCCGAATGCGGCATGACGTACATCAACGGACACCTGCTAAAAGAAGAGTCACGCTTGAAAACAATGATCGCATCATCGTTGGAAAGCAGCTGGC